>NC_041385.1:754821390-754829062 GCF_002162155.2 Triticum dicoccoides
TGCCTTTTTGGGTGGGTGCTGGCTAGCGATCCCAGGGCGGCCGGCCGGCTGCTAGACGCGCCCATGATTATATTGTGCACTTCATCTCCTGTGTAAAATGGTTCTTCATGTGGTCCATATTTTTTTGCATATTTAGCTAAGTATTGGGCAAAATACTTAAACTTATGCCTTGCACCAAAACAAATGTACAATATTTTTCTCTCGAGGCAGTACAACTCTTGGTTATTAAGAATTTAAGATGGTCAGACATCCGTTTCAGGTTCAGGTGTATACTTTGTATACTTGCACTTGGCTGACCATACTTGCAGACTGTTATGCTTCAAGATTTGGTATGTGATAGTATATTATTGCTTCAGATGTTCAGAGTCGGCTGGAAATGCAATAGCATAAATTTACTTTAACTACGTCATTCCTGACCATCTGATCTGCATCTCACGCATGCTAGGTAAGCTGTGATATTTTTGCAAAAAGATCTCCCCACTCTGTTCCACATTTGTAGAAAATTTATAGAAAGCCCCCTAGTCTCTCCAGACCAGCCCCATCCCTCCCCTGCCTCACCCAAACAAATAAGAGGAATATTTTTAAGTGAAACCTAACATATTTTTAGTGATAGTTTGTGAACATGTATTAGTCTATTTTGGAGTCGTTGCAACACAAGGGAGATCACCATGGACACTATAAGAGATTAAGTTATGCCTCAGTCATCACATCATACTAGTAAGTCCCACCAGAACACAATTTCACATAATATTGAGCGACACTTCATCTCCACCATGTCCATCAACAATGCCAGGACCTGCAAAGATAACAAGTCAGGAGCCAATAACAATTCCAAAGGAAAACCATCGATAAAAGAGAGAATCATAATGGGGAAATTTAGGTGAACTGACAGATGTGTGTATATAATCTGAGAAAAAAAACATGAGACATGAACAAAATTATCTACTCCATCTGTCCCATAATATAAGAACGTTTTTGACATTATACTAGTGTAAAATACGTTCTTATATTTTTGGACGGAGGGAGTACTATCTAGTGCAAATGGACTCCTCACATCAGGAAGATATTCAATAAAACATAAAATAGAATTTTATATATTAAACTAGTTTCAGCTTCCAAATGATGGCGTAACTAGATTTAAGCTTCGAAAAGTGCCAATGGAGTTGCAGATTCAGTTGGTTCAGTCTCAGCTTCCCTTTAGTTCTCTTTCATTTTTAACTGTATGAATCACAATGTCTCAGTCCAGTACTGAATATTACCATAACACAATTCACGCTAGAAAAATATATTTCCTAGAAATCATCTTCAGTAAACTCAAATCCTTTTCAGACCAAGCGGCAAAAAGTAAGACATGCCGAAACTAAATACCTGACACAAAACATAATAGGCTTGGTCTATTTTTTTTCCAGTTGTACCCTGCTGTGCTTAGTTAGTTCAGTTGTACAACTGAACTAACTAAGCACAGCAGGGCACCTTCCACTCGTGAGAAAAACTATTGCATTGATCCCTAACTGTTATGTATCAAGTGCTAAAAAGATATATACTGCAGATATAGGGACATATGACGCATATGACCTACAGAAAAAAAACAGTGGCCTTAAGTACTAGTAGTATTTTCTTTAAAAAGAATACATCAAGCAACAAAATGAAAATCTGATGTGATTTGAACTTCAATGATCAGCGTAACACTCGAGGATATGGTTAGGCATTTCAGCTACTAAAAATTTAAATTTAGTGTATAATACTATGAAGTAAATTATATAAAGGCTTGCTATTACCTGCAGCATAGCAACATGCAAATGGATAGTGGTGATAGAAGAACCTCATGTTGAAAACTTTCTTAAACTCCATTGACTGGAGATGGACCATGTAGACTCTAGAAGCTGTTCGTACAAGGACTGCATTACTCTCCTCGGCAACCCCTACTAAAGTGAGGGAGTCTCCGTTGCAAGTTGCTCGAATTCAATAGCTCTGTCGAGCACCCATACAGCCAAACCATCAGAATCAGGCTCTCTCTTCCAGAATTGGCCATGAAATTGTGAGATATGGATGAAGCCAAGCCCACCATCTTCGGCAGGCAGAATCCTTAAGTTGTGATGGCCGGGTTCTACCTGTGGTGGCAGCTCTGTCACAGTAAGGCTCTGCCTATCTAGATCAAACTCAAGTATGGCATAGCGATGATGGCCGGTAAGTAACCAGCAAAAGGAATTCCCAATCAAAGTACTGGGTTCTACCGTAGAGACAAACAATTGCAGCTGCAGCGAGTTGATGTTGCTCCATGCGCCGGTGTCTGATGAGTAGAGGCATGCGAAAACTCTGGTATGAGTGCTCCATCTGTCAAGGGCTAGCAGGGCCACCTTGAAATAGCTCGAACGACATCCTTGGCTGAGGGCAGGGCGAAGCACCGCCCCGTTGAAGATGAACAACTGGTCGCAGTCCAGCTCTGGCGGGGAGACGAGGCGGCGCTGCTCGCGGGCGACGGGGTCCCACACAAATAGGCGGCACGGCGACCTTCGGCTGACGAAAAGGACAAGTCCGTGGCGGCAGTCGACGATGCGGCTGCCCTCGTGGAGAGGCATGGTGAAGCGAGCGCGGGGGATGCGATCTGGTCGATCCAGCATTGAAAAAAACGGACAGGAGCCACAGTTGTCGATGAAGAAGCCAAGGAGAGGAGGCTTGCCGTGGTGGTCGCGGAAGCGGCGTTGGAATTGGGGGTCGGCGACGAGGCTGCGCCAACGCTTGCAGACGAGAGAGGCCCGGGGGAGGGAGGAAGGCCGCGGCGGGAGGCGGAGGAGAATCTCCCGGAGCAGGTCCTCGGCGTCGGGCAGAGAGGCAGGCGGCGGAGCCATCTCCCCTCCCGTGCTCATTGGAGGGTTTAGTAGGGCAGGTCGGTGATTTGGTCGGTAGGGATGAGGGAAGACGCCGCCGGCGGGTCGTGATCGTGGTAGCGACTAGAGAGGGGATTTGGGGGTTTGGTCAACTAGTCAACCGGTCGATTTATAACCTAAGAAAAAACGTGCTCCCGGTCAATATCTTAAATCGTCATAGGTGTTCGTATTTGTTTTTTTAACAATAACAAAATTTTATTAATTGCAAATAACAGTTACATCGTCTATAAGAAGAGATGCAATCTCATCCAAGGGCTCCTCAGACCAGTTCCTTGTCGCTGAAAATTTCGCTAACCTATCAAGTTCATGGGCGACCTTATTCGCTTCCCTATTACAATGTTTTATTAAGAGAAAAATCACAAGTCAAAAAGTAGCAGTCGTTAAAAACTGCCGCCGCTGCTTCCGCATGCCATCCTCCATTCTTCATTGTATCAATGACTTTCATATTATCCGATTAATAACAAGACGATTGCAACCCGCTTTTTCTGCAAGAGATAAGCCAAATTTTAGAGCCATCGTTTCAACTGTCAGAACGTCAGTACACCAATCAATCTTCCAATTTCCATTAGCGATGGGTTTTTCTTTGTCATCTCTGAGTATAGCGCCCGTTGTTACCCTAAACAGATCATGATCAAAAAAAGCATCTACATTTAACTTGACAAAACCCATAGAAGGTGTGCTCCACCCTATTTTTTACTAATAGCATTAAGGGACTGAGCATTGATAAAACTAGATGATTCTCCGCGCATTGTTGCGGGAAGGTATGGTGTAAAGAAAGGTCCACTATGTGATGCCACATGAATTTAGCTTTAGGATGAAATCATTGTAATATAATAAAAAGATATTATCAAATTATAGGAGTAACATCTTTTTTTGTGATCAAGAAACTAAACCTAAGACGTAGCACTGAAACTCACATGTGAGTTCTGCACATATGGGTTGTCACCCTGAGACGTGTGCAACCAACTGTCAAAACTCCTGATGTGTATACGTGTAATCCAGTCGTCACACTGGTCTGGGTGTTTGGAGCACAGAATATTCTTGTGTTCATCGACATGCGGGGTCATCAAGGTAGAATTCTGTAGAACTATGTAGTGTGCTTGAGACCAAGAATGCCCGTCCCTACATATTATTGAGTCCCCTCCTAGCGTGTCTTTTCCACCTAATCTCCCCTCATACCGCGATTGAGGGAGACCTATCTTTTTAAGTTCAGGAATGAAGTCGACACAAAACCTAATGACATCCTCTGTTTGATGACCCATGGAGATGCTTCCTTCTGGCCTAGCGCGGTTACTGACATATTTCTGTAGGACTCCCATGAACCTCTTAAAGGGGAACATATTGTGTAGAAATACAGGGCCCAGAATGACAATCTCGTTGACTAGATGAACTAGGACGAGCGTCATGATATTGAAGAAGGATGGTGGGAACACCAGCTCGAAACTGACAAGACATTGCGCCACATCACTCCTTAACCTTGGTACGATTTCTGGATCGATCACCTTCTGAGAGATTGCATTGAGGAATGAACATAGCTTCTCAATGGCTAATCAAACATTTTTCGGTAGAAGCCCCCTCAATGCAACCGGAAGCAGTTGCGTCATAATCACGTGGCAGTCATGAGACTTTAGGTTCTTGAACTTTTTCTCTGTCATATTTATTATTCCCTTTATATTCGACGAGTAGCCAGACGGGACCTTCATACTGAGCAGGCATTCAAAGAAAATTTCCTTCTCTTCTTTGGTAAGAGCGTAGCTGGCAGGACCTTCATACTGCTTTGGAGGCATGCCGTCTTTTTCGTGCAAATGTTGCAGGTCCTCCCGTGCCTCCGGTGTATCTTTTGTCTTCCCATACACACCCAAGAAGCCTAGCAGGTTCACGCAAAGCTTCTTCATCACGTGCATCATGTCGATTGAAGAGCGGACCTCTAGGTCTTTCCAATAGGGTAGATCCCAAAATATAGATTTCTTCTTCCATATGGGTGCGCGTCCCTCAGCGTCATTCGGAACAGATAGTCCGTCGGGACCCTTTCCGAAGATTACTTTTAAATCATTGACCATAGCAAGTACGTGATTACCGGTACGCATGGCGGGCTTCTTCCGGTGATCTGCCTCGCCTTTGTAATGCTTGCCTTTCTTTCGACATTGATGGTTCGTCGGAAGGAATCGACGATGCCCTAGGTACACATTCTTCTTGCATTTGTCCATGTATATAGTTTCGATGTCATCTAAATAGTGTGTGCATGCGTGGTATCCCTTGGGCATGCATGTATCTTCTGCACCTCCAATCCTAGAGGGCATACAACCTTCTTTGTTGCATACGTACTGTCGGGCAATTCGTTATCCTTTGAAAACTTCTTCTTCAATATTTTCAGTAGCTTCTTAAATTCTTTGTAAGACACACCATTCAGCCTTTCACTGTAGCAATTCCAATATGATACCGAGCTTTGTGTTGCCATCTTCGCAATTAGGGTACAACCCTTTTTTGTGATCCTCTAACATGCGATCGAACTTCAGCTTCTCCTTTTGACTTTGGCACTGTCTCCTTTCATCAATAATCACCCGACAGAGATCATCATCGGGCACATCGTCTGGTTCCTCTTGATCTTCAACAGCTTCCCACGTTGCAGCATCACCGTATTCATGGGGCACATAGTTGTCATCGTCCTCTTTTTCTTCGTTGTCTTCCATCATAACCCCTATTTCTCCGTGCTTGGTCCAAACATTATAGTGTGGCATGAAACCCTTATAAAGCAGGTGGGTGTGAAGGGTTTTTGAGTTAGAGTAAGACTTCGTATTCCCACATATAGGGCATGGACAACACATAAAACCATTCTATTTGTTTGCCCCAGCCACTTCAAGAAAATTATGCACGCCCTTAATGTACTCAGAGGTGTGTCTGTCACCGTATATCCATTGCCGGTTCATCTACGTGCATTATATATAATTAAGTGTATCAAAAACCATTACAGAACATCATGAATAGATAAGTAACCAAATTAATAGAAGTTCATCATCACATTAAAACCAAAGTACATACATAGTTCTCATTGAACAACATATAGCTCTCCAGAGCATCTAATTAAACAATACATTGAAACTATGTAAAACATTTCAATGCAACAACAAATGCGATCATAATCGCAACCAAGGTAATAATTGATCCAACGGCATAATGATATCAAGCCTCGGTATGAATGACATATTTTTTAATCTTTCTAATCTTCAAGCGCATTGCATCCATCTTGATCTTGTGATCATCGACGGCATCCGCAACATGCAACTCCAATATCATTTCTCCTCCTCAATTTTTTTTATTTTTTCCTTCAAGTAATTGTTTTCTTCTTCAACTAAATTTAACCTCTCGACAATAGGGTCGGTTGGAATTTCCGGTTCACATACCTCTTAGACAAATAAAATCTATGTCACGTTGGTCGACATAATTGTCATAAAAAATAAATGAACCAAATAGTTATAAAAGATAATATATACCACATCCGAATCATAGACAGGACAAGGGCCGACGGGGGCAGATACCAAAACCATCGCACTATATAATAAGAAGCAATAATAAAAGTAAGAAAACTATACAAGTATCTATCTAAATATACAAGTAAGAATTATTTTTCCTTTCAGAAAGAAGATAAGAACAAGAGGCTCACCACGGTGGTGCCGGCGACGAGATCGGCGCGGGCGATTGACGGCGGTGAAGACGGGGACGAGACGTGACAGACCGCTAAACCTAGACAAATATTGAGAAAAATGGAGTTTGGAGGTCGAGCTTGGAGAGGAGAAAGCTTAAGTAGTGTGGCTCGGGCAATCCATCGAACACCTCATGTGCATAGGAGGTGAGCTAGAGCACCACAAAGGCCTCTCCTCGCCGGCCAGAAAAAACATAGTAGCGTGGAGTGCTCTGCTCACCGGCGAGGGGGTATATGTAGGCACATCATTGGTCCCGGTTGGTGGCTTGAACCGGGACCAAAGGATGGTCCTGGTTTAAGTCACCAACCGGGACTAATGGTGATGGGCCAGGAGCGAAGCCCATTGGTCCTGGTTTGTCCCACCAACTGGGATCAAAGGGGCCAGACGAACCAGGACCAATGCCCTCACGAGGCCCGGCAGGCCCCCTGACCTCATGAACCGGGACCAATGCCCCCATGGGTCCCGGTTCTGGGCTGAACCGGGATTAATGGGCTTGCCAGGCCTGAACCAAAGCCTTATTTTCTACTAGTGTAGTTTGTGAGCCTCGACATCTAAGGTTCTAAACTCATGACTAAATAAATAGGAAATAAAGTTGCTAGAATGCTCCTTGATCTCCTGCACCACAGCTCCATAAGCCGAAGATGTTCCTCTCTAGATAGCTTCAACAGCTGACTTGCAATCATAGGCGATATGATTTTTTTGAATGTACAGATCGTCAGCCAGGGCCAGTGACTCCCGTATAGCAAGGCTTTCTAGTACTTCTGGCTGGTCGGTGTTTCTGAACACGAGGCGGATGCACCCAGAAACAGGCCTGAGGAGTCTCTGCAGATAGCTCCTACGACGCCAAAACCTCCAGCCCTAGGCACCGCCACATCAACATTAAGCTTGGAATGTCCCTCCCTTGGTGGTAACCAGGTCGTCGGTCTAGGCTGTGACATGGAAGATACCCTGCTGGGCGCCTTGAAGGTCAGCTGCAAATCGCACAGATAGTTTCTGATGAAAGCTTGTGTGGAGGTGGGTGTCTTGAAGATCCCTTCATGTATTAGCTCTGCTTTTTTTTTTTGAGCAACATGTATTCGCTCT
>NC_041385.1:754829341-754831753 GCF_002162155.2 Triticum dicoccoides
GGGAATGTATTAGCTCTGCTGGGAGCGAGAACCACCACCACCTCCCGCTTCTGGGCCGGCCAATCCCCCCATAAGCAGGGCCCTCTCGTGCGAGACAAGGCCTGCCGACGCGAGGAGGAAAAGAGAAAAAATCTCAATTGATCGCCACCTCCGCCGCTACACATCTACGCCGTCGACGCGATGATTCCCAACCTCTCCGGTCTGCGCCCTCGAGAACCACTTCGGCACCGCCGCGGCCGGCAGCGAAGACTTCGGCGGCCTCTTCTCCGCCGACACCGACGACCAGCTCGCCCTCGAATTCCCAACCGCTCCGCCCTAAAGAACCACTTCGGCGCCGCCGCGGCCGGCAGCGACGACTTCGGCGGCCTCTTCTCCGCCGACCAGCTCGCCCTCGAGTTCCCCACCTGCAACCACGTGCGTGAGCCTTCCCCTCCCTCAATCCCCTTTTCTCTCCGCCGGCCTCTGATCCGTTTGCGCCCCTTTTTCGTTTCCCGGTGGCAGTTCGATGGGTTCCAGCAGGCGACCAAGGAGATGGCGAACAACAAGAAGGGGACGACCACGCTCTCCTTCATCTCCGACAAGGCGTCATCGTCGCCGCCGACTCCCGGGCCAGCATGGGCGGGTACACATGTGAGTCCTCTGTCCCTTGGCCTCGCATTCCAGAGCTAGGGTTTGGTGCTGCGGGGATTTGATTTGCTGGCGTGGATGCGTGGTTTAGGGTCGGAATGTTTATAGATCTCCCAGCGAAATCTGGTTCCTTTGTCCGTTGATTATCTCTGGGAGGACAATTTGGTGGTCAGGGGTGTGTTTCTTTACTCTTGCGTACCAGGGCTGTACATTTTTATATCTAGTAATTCAGGGCAGTGATTCATACTTTTATGAAATCTCAAGCCAACTTGATTTGGTCTGAAGAACTTCTGCTTAGGTTCTAGTGTACAACAGAGAAAAACATTTCACAACCTCACAATAGCTGAGCCACCAATTGCAGTGCCATAACCTCACACCAGTTGTGGTGACCATGCTTGGATTTGGCGGTTCATTTGGATTACGTGGTGAATACAAAGATACTGATTGAGTTTGGATGCTAATTTATCTGTAGGAATTGAGAAGGGATGTAATCTGTAGTGGGATTGGTAATGATAGAGAGTTGTGAATTGATGTGATAATGATATCACACACACAAAAAAAATAGTTTTGCTAATATTTACTATTGAATTCAAGTCTGCTTATCTGAAGGTCCAACATTTGTGCATATTGATTTGTGTCTGTGTGGTTCGGAGAAATCCAATAGAAAGCTGCTGTTATTGTATAATGTCTATTTTTCCACAAGTGCTGATCCTTCTGTAAAATTGCCCTTGCACGTTTGTTAGTCGTTGTAGAAGGCTCTTGCTTGATGCAAGGATCACCACTTAAACATTCAGCAGAATGCATTTCTGTCCTTACATGATTCTGTGTTTTCTGTTCTGCAGCTTTAATCCCTACACGCGGAACCATGGCTTGTGGGGCTGCTGATTGCCAATTTTGGTATAGAAACTTGGGTTAAGGTAAAATGTCACCTGCTTGTCTACTTGCATCTCATATTTTGCATAGTACTAGTTGAGAAATGTCGGGGGTTGGGTACGACATATGCCAAAGGATGGCTTATCATGGTGGGAGCGAGTAGAACGTCGTCGGTGCCATGAAGCAGGATGAGGCGAAGACATGCACGCCGGCGGAACTTACCCAGCTTCAGGGCTCTTCTAGGAGATAACACCCCTACTGCTGCTCTGCGGGGTCTCCGCATGATCACTAAAGCAAAGTGACTACAATGGTGCTCCTGGAGCTGTTTCGGGAGGTAGGAGAGGGCGAGGCTAGCTCTCTCCTTCCTGGGCTATCTGGTCTATCTCTCTCTCTGGGTCCGAACCCTTTGCATGGGTGCTCCGGGGGGTTTATATAGGTCTACCCCCGGGGGTACAATAGTAATCCGGCTGGGCGCGGGTCCCAGCCGTCTGTCTCTCAGGCCGCCGTCCTTCCCGCCGGCTTTTGGGGCCCGCCGACTGGCGGGTCCCGCGAACAGGCTTGATATTGTAGCGGCACTCCTGATGACGCAGGCTTGATCATCGGGTCGTGGCAACAGTGCCGCCGTCTATCGGGCGATCACTGTCGCCATTCCCCATCTTATCTGATTAATGGCTCGTGGGGCCCGGGAGGAGTCGGCCGACTCCAGGGAGGCCGACTCCCACGGGCCCGTCTTCGGGTTGCCCAGGCCGGCTTTGGCCCACCCACTGACAGGCGGCCCCGCTGCCTTCGGGTCGTACAGGCCGGCGTCGTGGGCACAGTGTACCGCGTACTGTGGCTGAGGTCAGGGCAGGCATGGCAACAGTGTCGTATCTCGCCGGAGATCTTCCAGCGGTACGGCTTACTGTAGCCATG
>NC_041385.1:754832055-754867414 GCF_002162155.2 Triticum dicoccoides
CCATGCCGTAATCGTGCCCCGCGTCGTACTGGGGATAAGGGAGGAGTCTTGGGCCGACTCTCCACAGTCGGCCTCCCTGGAAGTCGCCATCTTGGAGTCGGCTTATCTGGGAGTCGCCGCCTGGGACTCGGCATATCTTGGAGTCGCTCCTGGGACTCGGCCTGAGGGGCGCGGCCGGCCCCGATGTCTTGAAATGTCCTGGGCCTCGGGTTAGCCTACCCGTGGCCCATTACTCCGACAGTAGTCCCCGAAACTGGTGAAACCCTGCGGTCGCTGCATTGCGGGGCTTCAACAGCTTCAATCTTTAAAAGTGCAGACTCTGGAACTCGGCTGTCGTCTTCCCTTCGGCCGACTGTCGAAAGTCGGAACTTCGGTGGAGAGCCTCAGTTCGAAGGTCGCGGCGGGAAGCCAGGCGGCGTGCCTGATACGCTTCCCCGCAGCCATCGGGGCGGTCCTATCGCGTGGCGCCACGTGGGGAGAACAGTCTGCCTGCCCACGCGCGCGACGGGACGGGCCGTCAGGCGGGGCCTGCCAGTACCGCGCCTCGGCATACGGACGGATCCGCTGCGGCCGAGGACGGTTGATTTTCCCACGTCGTTACTTCGCGCAGTAACTTCGTGGGTAAATCGTGGGTGGCGTGGGGCATCGCACGCAGTTAATCCCACGCCCGCCCCCTCGGCTCCTCAGCCCGCAGGGCTATAAGTAGGCGGGGGGAAGCGGAGCGGCACAGCTTGCGCGCCTTTCTTCCCCGCTCCCCCGCCTCATCTTGCTTTCTCTTCCTCCTTCCTCCGCCGTCGAGCAGGAGCACCTCATTCCGCGGCGATGAGCTCTTCCTCTGCCGCGGCCTCTGCCGTGCGCTCCGGCGTGTGGGACGGCTCGGAGGTAGAGGAAGAACACATCGAGTTCCTCCGTCAGACCCGCCGTCTCCCCAGCGCGAACCTCGTGCGCGCTCGCGCCGCGCCGGAGGGGGAAATCCGGCCGGCGCCGGAAGAGGGCGAGCAGGTTATCTTCCGCTCGCACCTTATGCGCGGCCTGGGGCTGCCGGCGAGCGGCTTCTTCCGCTCATTCCTGGAGTTCCACAGCCTTCAGCCGCACCACCTCACACCGAACACGGTGGTGCTGCTCTCCGCCTTCGCAACCCTGTGCGAAGGTTTCCTCGGCGTTCTCCCCACCATCGAGTTGTGGGGAGAATTCTTCTCTTCTAAGCCCAGTGCGGCGCCTTCATCGCGATGCGGCGCTCGACGGCCGACAACCCCTTTCCTCCCATCACGCTGATCAAGTCGGTGAAGACGTGGCAGCGCTCGTACTTCTACGTGAAGAATCTCGCCTCCGACGGCGACTGGGTCAACTTGCCGCCTTACAACGCCGCTCCCCTGACTGGGCGGCTCCCCAGCTGGTCCCACCGAGTCAAGACGCTGACTCCCGTCGGAGCCGCCGCCGTGGCGCGACTCCGAGTCTTGACGCAGTCGGAGGGACTCGTCGGGGCCGACTTGCTGGCCGCCTTCGTGGTGCGCCGAGTTCTCCCGCTCCAAGGCCGGCCTCACCTGATCTGTCAGATGAGCGGCCTCCGAGACCCAAGTCGGATGAGCACCAAGGAGATGCCCCGCAAGGAGGTGGCGAACATGGTGAATTACATCACGCACTACGAGTACGAGGAGGACTGGCGGTTCGGCAAGGAGCCGTACTCGCGCGACAACCCTCCACCAGTAGTAAGTCGCGTCTCCCTGCTGTTTTATCTTTTTTCCGCAGCCGACTCCGGCTTCTGATTCTTGTTAGCTTCTTCTGAACTAGAATCTTCTTATCCAGCCTGTCGCCGGCGCCACGAGGCAGCCCCGCAAGTATGTTCCCGACCGCGCGGAGAGCGACGTCGACGACCCTGACTTGGGTGCGGCGGCGATGGAAGCCGACGCCGAAGGCGGGGGAGGAGGGGCAGAAGGCGACCTCAGGCCCTCGGCCACCTTCGCCGACTGGCCTGATGACGACGCCGAAGGCGAAGTCGCTCCGCGCCACCAGCTGAGGATCGGCCCGTCGGGCGCCGGCTCCTCCGCCGGCCAAGGCGGCGCGAAGAGGCGTCACACCGGGCCGAGTGCGCCCGGCGGCAAATTGAAGAAGTTCAAGGGGGCGGCCGCCGCGACCAGACGAGAGGAGGCGGCCGCGAAGGCCAACCGCTTCCGAAGGGAAGTGAGAAAGCCGCCGCTAGTATCCGCGTAAGTCTTTACACTCTTTTATTTTCTTTGTTGAATCTTGTCCGAGTCTTCGTTTATATACTCCCTCCATTCTTCTTCAGGGCCCCTCTTTCCCTTGAGAGAGTCGCTGTCCCCTCCGTCATGGGGTCGGCAGAGACATCCGCCAATACTCGGCGGCCCGACCCTGCCGCCGACCTCCGGGAGGCGACGGAGCGGAATGCGCGGGAGAAGCGCGAGGAGGAGGAGGCCGCGCGTTTGGAGAAGGCGGAGGCCGACAGGGCGGCCGCCTCCGCCCAGAAGAAGCTGGATGATGCCGAAGCCGCCCTTGCGGCGAGATGGCGCGCCGAGGAGGCCGCGCGTCGCCAATCGGCGATGCTCGTCCCCCCACTATCGTCTGCACCGCCGCCTCCGGAGTTCACGGGGCAGACCGGGGGAGCCGGCACCGAGAACCCCGTCGCGGAGAAGGAGAGCGGCGAGGCCTCCATGTCGGATGCTCTCGTGCCGCCGCCGCCTCCACCGCCGTCTGGGAGGCCGCACGGCAAACAGCCGGTGGAGCCGTCGGAGCAGCCGGCCATGGACGAGGCTGAAACGCGGCTGCTTCTTCAGGTCGCCTCGCCGGTGCGTCGTCGGCTTGAGAGGGCGACCTCGGCGCCGCGACCTCGGGAGATCACCGCTGCCAGCTCGGCGGCTCTAGACGCCGATGCCACAAGCGCCGCTCCCACCGGGTGGGTGCGCGGAGGCGGCACCGGGCCGCTAAATCAATTGCTCCTGGAAGTCCAGGCGAAGTTGCGGGCCGAAGGCGACGCCCTTCAGGCTTGCACCAGAGCGCACCTGGCCGCGTGAACGGCCGTCCGAGTAAGTTTCTTCTCCTTCTTGATTCTTGTTTTCTCTGTGGGGGCGCGCCAGCGCACCCACTGGGTGTAGTCCCTGAGTTCCGCGCCGGCTGCTGAGCAGGTGGTTCGAAACTCCCTCTGGCGAGTTCCAAACACTGACTTCGTCTTCAATGACCTACTGCAGGAGTACCACAACCTCCGCACCACTGCCTTCAACCGCAATGTTGAGGAGTTGAGCAAGCGGTCTGCCGACTTGTCGGAAAGCCGGAGTGAGTTCTTCTTCTTCGCGGGGGCGCGCTGGCGCAACCGCGGGCTGTAGTCCCCGAGATTCGGGCCGACTGCTGAGCAGTCGGGCCGGATCTTTCCGGCGATCTTGTTTGCTGACGACTGATTTGTTTTCCCTTTCGATTTTCAGGAACCAACGCCGCTCTTCAGGAGCAGCTGGGCGAGGCCAATACCGCCCGTCGCGCCAAGGAGTGTGACAGGCTCGCCACGGAGCGCGACCTGCTGGCGGCGCAGCTGGCCGAGCAGAAGGAGATGCTCAAGAAGGCGCAGGACGAGGCCGAGAAGAAGGAAGCCGCTCTCCTGGCCGAGTTCGAGAGCGAGCGCTCCTCCTGGACTGACAGGGAGGCGATGCTGACCTCCGGCTTCCACGAGATCGAGGATATTGTGGATGGTACGTTTCTTTCGCTTCTTCGCGCTTCCAACTATGTGTCGGGCCAACTTCTGATTTTTCGACTTTTTTTTGTCTTGGCAGACTTCTTCCCTGGTCACTCGCAGGCGGTCCCTCTGGCCATCGAGGCTGCTCGTGAGGCGCGAAGGGCGAATGGTGAGGAGATCGCCGCCAATGCCCTCCGAACCGTTGATGAACAGCTCCTGAGCATTGAAGCCCGTCTTCGTCCGGTCCACCGGCAGATGCGCCGGCTTCAGCGTGCCGGCGCCCAGGCGGTTGCCGCTTTGTGGCCGGACACGCCGGCTCTGCGCACCGCCAGTCAGACCGCCGACTGGCTGGAAGTCGCCGCCGGCCGTCTTGAGGCCTGGAAGGGTTCCTCGGCCCGGGCCGGAGCGCGCCGGGCCTTGGAGTTCGTCAAGGTGTGGTATCCAGGGCTGGACCTGGACCGCCTGGCTGCGTTTCGGTCAGAAGCCCAGGCCAAACTGGAGGCCGTGGAAGGCGCCCTTATCGAGCGTGCGGCGGCCATCGCCGAGTACACGGACACCAGCGTCTTCGTGCCCGAGCGGGCTGAAGGCGGCGAGGAAGTGCCGGCAGAGTGGTTCGGGATGAATCCGGAGTATGGCGAGGATTCGGCGGAGGTGATCGACTCCAGCACCGAGGAGGAGGACGAGGCGGAGGCTGAAGGTGAGGCGGAGGTGCCAGAAGACGGAGCAGGCGGCCAGCCTCAGCTCGACCGCGCCTCCAGCAACGAGCCGCGTCAAGAGAAAACGACTGCCGCCGGAGGGGATCAAACCGAGACCGCCCAGCCGACTGCCCCGACGCCTGACATCGCCGTCTCCTGCGATCCTCCGATCTCAGACGCCGCCTCCTAGGCTGCTTTTTCGCCTCTGTTTGTCTGTCTTAGTAATCTTTTGAAAACTTTGTTAGATTCGAACAATTCCACTTGCGGGGTGTATCTTGAACTTCTATTCGAAGATTCGGCCAAGGGCCTATGTAAATATTAATTTGCTTTCCGTCTTTCCTTGCTTACTGCTCTGTAGGCTTTTCCTTTGCCGCCTTTCCTTAGTCGCTGCCTTGTCAGTCAAGCAGCCGCTTTGCGGACTGTCGCTGGGTCAAGTGCTTGGCTACTTTGGGAAGGCAAGGACTTGGCCGTTTAGAGTTTCTTTAGCAAGTCGAATAGAAAGCGACATGCCAACTACCCAAGAGTCGGCCGTCCTTAATAGAGGCTAATAAGGACGGCGAGCCGGCTACTCATGAGTCGGCCTTCCGCTTCAGAAATGCCGGGGGCCGTCTTATGCTATGTTCGTGCTTTAGGTCCTTAGCCATTTTTCGCGTGGGTGCCCGTTCTTCCTCACTCCTGCATGCCTCACAGTCGCTCTGCGAGCTGCGGCTTTGCTAGGAGGCGGATTAGGCACCGCACACTACTTGTCTGACTGCGGGAAGCTTCTCATAGCGCAAGGCGGCGAGTCCCCGGGCCGACTAGTCAGGCCCGGTGCCGAGCGGCTTGTAATGAAAGTAATGTACTTGGAGGCATAATTTTTATCGTACAGATAACAAAAAGGGCAGTCCCCGAGCTCGTCTCGGGGGGCCCAAAGTCTTAGTACTTTAATACAAAGGGGTAGTGTGATACATACTGCATCAACTGTAAAATCTTCGAAGAAGATTTGCATTCCACGGGCGCTCTATCTCTTTGCCGGAATCGTCCCTCTTGCGCGCTCGGGGCTTCTGAGCGTCGATCAAATAGTAGGCGTCATTCCCTAGCACCTTGCTGATGACGAAGGGGCCTTCCCAAGGTGCCGACAGCTTATGCTGGCCGGCTGTTCGTTGGATCAGCCGGAGCACAAGGTCGCCTTCTTGAAAGGATCTTGGCCTGACCTTCCTGTTGTAGTATCGACGCAGACTTCGCTGGTAGATGCTGGACCGGCTGAGTGCCAACAGCCAGCCCTCTTCCAGCAGATCGACGCCGTCTTGACGTGCTTCTTCTGCTTCTTCCTCGGTGTACATGGTGACTCGCAGGGAGTCGAACTCTATGTCCGTTGGGATGATGGCTTCGGCGCCATAGACGAGGAAGAATGGTGTGAAGCCGGTTGACTTGTTTGGAGTCGTGCGCAGACTCCAGTGGACGGCTGGCAGCTCCTCGAGCCAGCAGCCGGCAGATCGCTCCAGCGGTACGACGAGTCGAGGTTTGATGCCGGATAAGATGAGGCCGTTTGCTCGCTCCACCTGGCCGTTTGACTGCGGGTGGGCAACGGACGCTAAGTCCAGTCGGATGCCCT
Organism: Triticum dicoccoides; assembly: GCF_002162155.2. Classification (NCBI taxonomy): domain Eukaryota; kingdom Viridiplantae; phylum Streptophyta; class Magnoliopsida; order Poales; family Poaceae; genus Triticum; species Triticum dicoccoides. Next base: position 754,838,024 of record NC_041385.1, read on the forward strand.
ATGCCGCGCAGAAACGGGCCAAGGCGCCTTTGGCAAAATTCGTGCCATTGTCGGTGATGATGCTGTGTGGATGCCATACCGAGTTGTGATGTCAGCGATGAAGGTCACTGCGGTCGGACCATTCAGTTTCTTGATGGGTTTCACCTCCACCCACTTGGTGAACTTGTCCACTGCGACAAGTAGGTGAGTCAAGCCACCTCGTGCTGTCTTGAATGGTCCCACCATGTCCAGGCCCCAAACTGCAAAGGGCCAGGCGATGGGGATAGTCTTGAGTGCGGAAGCCGGCTGAAGTGGCTTGGAACGAAAAATCTGGCACCCCTTGCACTTTTGGACTAACTCTTTGGCCTCTTCCAGAGCGGTTGACCAGAAAAAACCGTGTCGGAAGGCTTTGGCGACGAGTGCCCTTGAGGCCGCGTGGTGACGCACTCGCCTTCGTGGATGTCTCTGACGATTGCCTGGCCTTGCTCTGCTTCGACGCAGCGCTGGAAGACGCCGGTAACACTGCGCCTGACTAGCTCTCTGTTGACTATGGTGTAGGCTGCTGCTCGGCGTTGCACTTGCCAAGCCAAGATTTCGTCAGTTGGCAGCTCTCTGTTTACTAAGAATCCGAGGATGGGCTGGGCCCATGAAGGTGCTGCTATTTCTTCAACTGCCACTAGTGCGACTTGGATAAGGGCGGCCGGGCCGGGAGGCGGCGGGTTGGAGTCCGCAGCTGTTTGCTGATTTGACAAAGTCCCGGGGCCGACTGGAGCAGTCCCCGGGTCGAGCTCTGGAGTCTTTGATCTTGCTACTGCAGTCCCCGGGCCGGGTTCTGAAGTTCCCGGACCGGCTTCGACTGTATGCTTCTTGGAGTTGGATCCGTCCTCCTCAGACGGAGTCGGCACATAGATTGAATCTGATTCTGGTGACGGCTTGATAGAAGGCTTGAGGAGGCGCCGGAGGGCGACACCAGATGGTATTGCCTGGCGGGTGGAGCCGATTCGTGCCAAGGCATTTGCTTGGTCGTTGTCCTTCCTTGGCACGTGGAGGAACTCACACCCCTCGAAGTATCCGCTGAGTTGCTGGACAAGGAACCGGTAGCTCGCCATATTTGCGTCCTTGGCGTCCCAATCGCCAGATGATTGCTGGACCACCAAGTCAGAGTCGCCATAACACAGGATCCGGCGAATGCCGAGTTCTTTGGCAAGCCGGAGCCCGTGGATGAGCGCCTCGTACTCTGCCACGTTGTTGGAGGCGGCGAAGTGGATCTGTAGCGCATATCTGAGCTTGTCGCCCTTGGGGGAAGTGAGGAAGACGCCGGCTCCCAGGCCGGTGCGCATCTTGGAGCCGTCGAAGTGCATCCGCCAATGGGTGGAGTCGGGCGCTGGCGGCAGATACTGGGTCTCGGCCCAGTAGACGAGGAAGTCAGGCAGTGCTTGTGACTTGATGGCGGTGCGGGGCTCGTAGTAGATGGTGTAGGGAGCCAGGTCGATGGCCCATTTAGCCACCCGGCCAGAAGCATCTCGGCTTCCAATGATCTCGGCTAGTGGAGCTGTGCAGACCACGGTGATTGGATGCTCCTGGAAGTAAGGCTTCAACTTCTTGGCGGCGAAATGCATGCCGTAGCACATCTTCTGATAATGGGGGTAGTTCTGCTTGGAGGTCGATAGCACCTCGCTCAAGTAATATACCGGTCTCTGGACGGGTAGCGCCTTGCCTTCCTCCTTGCGCTCGACTACAATGACCGTGCTGACTACTCGGCTGGTGGCGGCAATGTACAGGAGCATGGGCTCTTTGGGAGTCGGAGCCGCCAGCACAGGGGGAGTAGTCAATATTTTTTTTAGTTGGAGAAAAGCCTCGTCCGCCTTGGGAGTCCACTCAAAGAAGGTCGTCTTCTTCATGAGCTGATACAAGGGGAGAGCCTTCTCGCCCAGTCGACTGATGAATCGGCTGATGGATGCCAAACAGCCGGTGAACTTCTGCACATCTAACAGTCGTCTGGGTGCCTCCATCCTCTCGATGGCCTTGATCTTCACTGGATTGCACTCTATGCCGCGTTCAGAGATCAGGAAACCGAGGAGCTGGCCGGCTGGTACTCCGAAAACGCACTTCTCCGGGTTGAGCTTGATCTGGAATCGGCATAGATTCTCAAATGTTTCCTTGAGGTCCTCCAGTAGGATTCCACGCTTTTCTGTCTTTACCACCACGTCGTCCACGTAGACGTGGGCATTTCTGTCGAGTTGCTTCAGGAGGCACTTCTGCATGCAACGCTGAAAGGTGGCGCTGGCGTTTCTCAAGCCGAACGTCATGGTCAGGTAGCAGAAGGCTCCGAACGGCGTGATGAAGGCGGTCTTCAGTCTGTCAGCCGGGTTTAGCTTGATCTGATGATATCCTGAATATGCATCTAGGAAACTCAACAGCTCGCATCCGGCTGTGGAGTCTATCACCTGATCAATTCTTGGCAGAGCGAATGGGTCCTTGGGGCAGGCTTTGTTGAGGCTCGTGTAATCAATGCACATCCGCCACTGCTTGTTCTTCTTCAGCACCAGTACTGGGTTTGCCAGCCATTCTGGAAAAAATACTTCCATGATGAAGCCGGCTGCAAGGAGCCGGGCTATTTCTTCTCCAACAACTCTTCTTTTTTTTTTCTGACAGGCGGCGCAAGGGCTGCCTGACGGGCTTCACATCAGATCGGACGTGTAACTTGTGCTCGGCGAATTCCGTCGGGACACCAGGCATGTCCTTGGGGGACCATGCGAAGATGTCGCGATTCTCACGGAGGAAATCGACGAGCTCGCCTTCCTATTTGTTGTCAAGGCCTGTGCCCATGACAGCATACCTCTCCGGGTGCTCTGGGTCCAACGGTATCTTCTTTGTTTCTCTGGCCGGCTTGAATGATCCTCCTGCTTCCGACTCCTTGGGGTCGGGCGATAACTCGGGCTGCTTGCTGGCCATCGCCACGACCCGATCAAGGAGCCGTTTCTCAGCCGCGATCACCAAAGACTCGGCCAGCCGACTGCTTTCGGCCGCGCAAGCGGACGACTTCCTATAGTCGCCGGACACGGTTAGGATTCCCTTGGAACTCGGCATCTTCATCTTGAGGTAGGCATAGTGGGGGACCGTCATGAACTTGGCCAAGGCGGGTCGGCCAAGCAGTGCATGGTATGGGCTCTCAAGGTCCACCACCTCAAACCAAATTGGCTCTCGGCGGAAATGATTTTTGTCTCCGAAGAGGACATCTATCAGGATCTTGCCGATTGGTGAGCAGGAAAGGCCAGGGACGATTCCGTGGAACACAGTCCGGCTGCTCTGAAGTTGTCTTCGCTTGATTCCTAATTTCTCCATTGTATCCTTGTATAGGATGTTGATACTGCTGCCTCCGTCTATCAGTACTCGCGAGAAGCGAGCGGCCCGCCTATCCGTGGCGAGTGTGGCGCCTAAGACCAAGGCGTAGGAGCCTGGACTCGGCATCACCTCTGGGTGATCAGCTCTGCTCCAATCGATAGGCCTCTCGGACCAATGCATGAACTCCGGAGTGCTAGATGCAACCGCGTTCACTTCTTGCTGCTGTTGGCGCCTGCTGCGCCGATCATCCGCTACGCTGGTGAACACCACATAGGCTCAGTGCTCATCTGGGAACTCGTCTTGTATCGCGCCGACTGGCCTGACGGCCGGCTGCTGGGGCGGTGGTGGAGGCGGCCCAGCAGGAGCGGGAGGGAGCAGGCCGTCCCCCTTGGCGATTCTCGTCAGCCAGTGGCATTTCCTGGTGGTGTGGTTTGACGGCTTCGCGCCGCTATGAAATTTACAGGGACCATCTAGAGTCTGCTCGTAGGAGAAAGCCGGCAGCCAGTTGGGCTTGCCGTCCTTCTGCCGCTTCGCCGGAGGCGGTCCCTCCAGCTGCTGGTCCTCTGTCGTTGCCACTTGCCGACTGCTGGAAGTCGGCCGCGGGGCCTTGCGCTTTTGGTCGTTCTGCTGTTGCCGCCGACTGGTGTCTCCAGCCGGAGTTCTTGGAGCCTGAGGGGCGACTTTACCAGTTGCTGACCCGAATCTCCGCCTTCATGGAGGAGTCGGCCGTGGCGTACTTGTCCGCTGTGATCAGCAGCTTGTCGAGGGTCTCCCGCTTGTCGCAGAGGAGCTTGTGCTTGAGGAGGATGCCTTCTCTGTACCCGGTGGTAAAGTACTCGATAGCCTGCACCTCGTGCACGCCCTCGTAGGAGTTCCGGAGTTCGCCCCATCGCGTGAGGTAGTCGCGAGTAGACTCGTCAGGGCCTTGCACGCACAAGGAGAGCTGGCGTGGCTTGGGAGGTCGCTTGTACGTGCTCATGAAGTTGCGGACGAAAGCCTCGGTGAAGTCGACCCAGCTGTTGATACTGCGAGGCTTCAGACTGTTTAACCACGTCCGGGCCGAGCCCTGGAGCATGAGCGGGACGTATCTTACGGCAACACGCTTGTTGCTGTTCGCTATGTTGACGGCCGTGGAGTAGTCGATCAGCCAATCTTCCGCCTTCACGGTGCCGGTATATTTGGGCCTGTCTCGGGGGAGCGTGAACCCTTTGGAAAAGGGCTCGTCCCGGATGCGGGGTCCAAAGCAGGGGGGACCCAACTCGTCTTCTTCTTCCAGCGCCAGGGATCGGTGGAGTCGGTCAATCCAGTGGCGGGCGTCGTTCTCTCCAACTCCCTCTCGGTGGCCAAGGCGGTCGCCGAGAGTCGGATGTTCCACGGGCGGCGGGGAGACTTGTCTTTCTCTGCGGGGAGGGGGAGGTACGTAGTCGTCCTGCCATTCCACCGCTCTAGGGCGACCGTCTTGGTCGCGCTCGATGGTGATGTGAGTCCGGCTGCGGCTGGCAGCCGGCTCCTTGTCCTTCTTCCCACGGGCCCCGCCAGTCGGCGTTCGAGACGTCGCACCTTGATCTCGGCGAGGCGGTGGGTCGTCGTTTTAGCGCTGCGGCGCCTCGGTGCGGCAGCCGACATTATTCTGCGCGGCGGCCGCGTCGAGGAGCTGCTGAACTCGCTCCGTCATTATGCGGCGCTCTTCGCCTTCGAAGTTGTCGAGCTCGTCTGCCGCCGCCTGGGCGGCACGGATATTCTCTGCGGGCGTGGCGTACACAGGGCGATCAGCCCCGAAGAGGTTGGCGATTGCCGCGCCGCGCTATCGAACCGCGCCTAGGCGGCTAGGCCCGCTTGGAGCCGGCGAGCCGCCTACGGCGCGATCCATCTCTCGTTGGTAAGCTTTTGACAAGTGCCTCATGCTTGCCAGCTTCTTCGCGCCCTTGATGAGCTGAAGGCGGAGCGCCTCCAGCGTCCCGGCGTCGGCATCTTCCGGAATCGGTGCTGCAAGGTCTCGCAGGGCCGCGTCAAACGGGTCATGCGCTCCTTCACCGGAGCGCTCGCCGTGCTCGAGGACGAGGACCCCAGTGACGGTGCTTCTGCCGCTCCCCGCGTACGGGAGCGGCTCGTCGTAGACCACCACATTGGTGGGGAACGCGTCGAGCGACGCGGTGTCGGAGTCGACCAGCATCGGGTCGGTGGATCCTATGGACTCCAGGTCCGCGGCAGGCTCACCGGCGACGTGGAGTTGGCCGACGAGGCCCGCGAGGAGGCTCTCGGGGCCACACGTGCCTGCATCGGGCGCAGGCTCGTTGGAGAGGCAAACCTCGCCGACAAGATCGACGAGGCAACTGGCTGCACAGGCGATCTCAGCGCCACGTAGCGCATCGGCACAGACGCCGTCCGGCGTGCCGGGCTGGCTGTGCTCGCCGGGGAGGAACAGGGTTCCCGTCCAGAGCAGATCTCTGGACGACGGTGCACCTCGCCCCACGGTGGGCGCCAAATGTCGGGGGTTGGGTATGACATATGCCAAAGGATGGCTTATCATGGTGGGAGCGAGTAGAACGTCGTCGGTGCCTGGAAGCGGGATGAGGCGAAGACATGCACGCCGGTGGAACTTACCCAGCTTCAGGGCTCTCATAGGAGATAACACCCCTACTGCTGCTCTGCGGGGTCTCCGCATGATCACTAAAGCAAAGTGACTACAATGGTGCTCCTGGAGCTGTTTCGGGAGGTAGGAGAGGGCGAGGCTAGCTCTCTCCTTCCTGGGCTATCTGGTCTATCTCTCTCTCTCTGGGTCCGAACCCTTTGCATGGGTGCCCCGGGGGGTTTATATAGGCCTACCCCCTGGGGGTACAATAGTAATCCGGCTGGGCGCGGGTCCCAGCCGTCTGTCTCTCAGGCCGCCGTCCTTCCCGTCGGCTTCTGGGGCCCGCCGACTGGCGGGTCCCGTGAACAGGCTTGATACTGTAGCGGCACTCCTGATGACGCATGCTTGGTCATCGGGTCGTGGCAACAGTGCCACCGTCTATCGGGCGATCACTGTCGCCATTCCCCATCTTATCTGATTAATGGCTCGTGGGGCCTGGGAGGAGTCGGCCGACTCCAGGGAGGCCGACTCCCACGGGCCCGTCTTCGGGTTGCCCAGGCCGGCTTCGGCCCACCCACTGACAGGCGGCCCCGCCGCCTTCGGGTCGTACAGGCCGGCGTCGTGGGCACAGTGTACCGCGTACTGTGGCTGAGGTCAGGGCAGGCATGGCAACAGTGTCATATCTCGCCGTAGATCTTCCAGCGGTACGGCTTACTGTAGCCATGCCGGCCCTCCGCAAGCAGGGGGGAAACGGCCATGCCGTAACCGTGCCCCGCGTCGTACTGGGGATAAGGGAGGAGTCTTGGGCCGACTCTCCACAGTCGGCCTCCCTGGAAGTCGCCAGCTTGGAGTCGGCTTATCTGGGAGTCGCCGCCTGGGACTCGGCATATCTTGGAGTCGCTCCTGGGACTCGGCCTGAGGGGCGCGGCCGGCCCCGATGTCTTAAAATGTCCTGGGCCTCGGGTTAGCCTATCTGTGGCCCATTACTCCGACAGTGTCCGTGTGTTGCAACGGGATATTATATTTATCTTCTTCAGCGTCTACTATATTATCCGTCTGTCTATCCACGTCCCATAGGAATACAAGCTTAATTCTCCCTCCTTTTTTTACTCTTGCATGTCCATGAATTTTATCACAGCTCCATCTTTTATGTGTTTCCACTTTGCTCACCATTGCTCATGGGTGTTGTCACTTGATACGGAACAAGAAATTTATGTATATAGAAAATAAGTTCTCAGGATTGTAGCTATACAAAGCACCATTTCCTTCTCCATTATCCGCCTCTGCCATTACTCACTTTGTTGCACAATTTTAACTGTAACCATAAATTTCTTGTAGTGAAAGTTTATTGAATATCATAATTACCAAGTTGCAACTACTACAAAATGGTTTTAGCTACTAATATAAGACCTTTTGTCAATTATATTTCAACCTACACTAGTTAAGTATTACTCCCTCCGTCCAGAAATACTTGTCGCACAAATGGATAAAACTGGATGCATCTAAAACTAAAATATGACTAGATACATCCATTCCTCCGACAAGTATTTCCGGACGGAGGGAGTATTTCTCTGTGCTCTTACTAAGCCTACAAAAACAAAATACACAAATAGCAAATCTAAGTATGCTCTAGATATTCATCATGTGAGACAATAGGTGAAAAAGACCAGCAAAGTATCATTCCAGAAAGAAAAGATATCAACATCGGATTTGAATCTTTCACATTTTATCACAAAGAAAGACTGCTAAAAACACACTTCCAGTGGATGTGGCACAAACAAAAGGGACCAAGCAGGACTGAGTGCAAGTCTCGTCTTCTTCATCTGCATAGATTGATAATGTCGGGTCTATGTACAGTTGATTACACTTGAACTATCTTGTATGGGTAAAAAAACATTATTCAGATCTTTTTATTTTATAATTAGCGTGTGAATTTTCTTGGGGTGGGCAGTTAGTATAGGTATATATTCGGTAAGGATTGGGGTGCAAATGATGCAAATTCACATGAAGTTTAATATAATGCAAGTAAAAGTTGTATAGACTCACAAAATAATGGAACTTTTTGTTCTTCAGGCAAGCTGGAATGTTCTTGCATCAGCAGTGAATGTGTTGCTACCCATAATATTGATTTTAATTTTAAAAGAAATAATTAGACATCAAAATAAACTCATGAAATAATAGCATGACAAATACCACAATTGAGAAGTACGCTACATGGTCTCTCCTACAATAATTTTGTGATATTAACTGAGCTTAATCATGAGTTTCACATATCTCTCTCTTGGTCAGAAATAGTTTTGTACTCCCTCCGTCCCATAATATAAAAGATCATTTTGCAAGGTGTTTTAGCTTGCAAAATGATCTTATATTATGGGACTGAGGGAATAATTTACAAGATCGTCAAACTTACATCTTTTTTACTGCATGTTTGGTAGTTGGACATCTGTTTACGAAAGGGAAGGTAGCATACTTGTGGCTGCACAAACAATTATGTTGTTTACATCGAGCTAAAAGAATGATGGATTTTTTTTTTACTTGCTAGACTAAAAGATCGATTGAAAAAATATTTTTCGAGTTTAACTCTTTATCAATTTTACCTCGACAAAGAGGCAGATCATTAATTTTGCAACCAACATTTCATTTGCATGGTACTCGGCAATCTGGACCGATGTGAATCCTATATCCCATCAATTGAGTTTTCCACGAGAATCTATCTGTGACTGAAGTCCCGCGTTGCTATCTGAACTGTGTGCTACCACAAGTGAAATCCACCTCGAATTACCTATTTTTGGATCGCATTGATGCGCAATGGTTGTAGACACAATCCAGTCTTCTACTGATGAAATATTGAACCAATGTTAGTAATTCTGTTAATGTTAAATACGCATAAGCAAAATATCTATCAAAACTTCAATGATGACATGTCTGCAACATTCTTGAATTTGCATTACTAAGTACTCCCTCCATCCCAAAATAAGTGTCACTAACTTTGTACTAAATCAGCGGCACTTACTTTGGGACGGAGGGAGTATATACAGAGCTGAAGTTTAACCAAGAACATTACATCATTGCATTTCTTCACAGAATTAGCCCACCGCTGTGATTACAATGCTAATTGTAGTAAATTTTAGATTCAACTATGCTATACTCCCCCCCGTCCCAAAAAGCTTGTCTTAGATTTTTCTAAATATAAGTGTATCTAGACATGTTTTAGTGTTAGATTCGTCCGTATCTAGATAAATCTAAGACATACTTTTTGGGATGGACGTAATAGAACTGAAGGTGCCTACACCAAATTTCTCCAAGATTTCTGAAGACAGCAAAAATAAGAAAATATTTGCCCTAAGATTTCTCCAAGAAATGCATACCGGGAGCAAAATTAATTAATTGATGTAGATGACTTTAATCTTCATGTAAGGTGGATCAACTGCCATACAGGAGGGTACAGGTACATGCTCATAAACTTGGTTGATGTTGCCGTGGCTAATCTAGCCTTATTTCTTGCCTCTGGTTTCTATGAACAAGAAACCAACAAAACTAAAGTTTACTTTAATATAAAGTTTTAGCTGCAGCTAGAAAAGAGCCGACATGCTCTTGTACATTTAGTCGACGGACTTTAAAGAAAAATCATGGATAAATGAAGAAGTTAGATCTGGCCATATGGTGCAAGAAACAATTAGTTGAGCGAGACAAAAGCTTAGTGATGAGAAAGAATACATTGGTATTGAAGACAAACACCATGGAAGCCTTAACAAATCTACTCTTCCACCCTTTCGGAGGCCGCGCAAGCACAGACCATGAGAACTCCAAGAATCTTGAACCCAGCTCATGTACAACTGGAGTAGCTGCTGCACTCGTAGTCCTGCTGCGGTGCCACTGTTCGATGCGCTAGGAAGCAGGTATAAATGAAGGTCGTACATGACATAGAAGACGGCGAGCTACATCTTGCATGTACAAACGAGGGCGACCTAGGCTTGTGTTCGACAATGCAGTTCTTGGTTGGTGTGTCCGATAGCGACCAGGGTAGTGATGCGAGGCGGCGATGACTAAACGCGATAGTAACCCTAGCTGGTCGCGCTCGCTCTTCACGAGAGGAAGAATAAATCAGATTGGGTCGAGCGAGTCGATGAGGCTGGTAAGAGAGCGGGCGGGTCCACTTGTCGGCGAGAATTTGGTTGAGAGAGGAGGAAGCGACACACGAACATGCGACTAGACGTACCATGACCTACCATCACAACCGCACTCCCCTTTGATAGTAAAAGATAGTAAACATAATAATAGTTTCTTCCTTCTGAGGTTCATGAGCTCCATGAGCTCGTGAACAAGCGAAGAATCTCTATTGCTGGTTCTTTGAAGGCATTGGCTAATATCCTTTATTTTCATATGGCGGGATGGTACTTCCAATTGGTACAATCATTGTTGGATTTGATGGAATCGTGAGTGGCCCTTTGACATATTTTAGTGTCGTTAAGATGTACTTAGGTCTGCTTAACAATTCTGCTCTTTTTCTAGGATCCGGACTTGGTACTATGTTTATAAGCGAGGGTGCAAGGCTCAAGGGAGGCCGGTTCTCTAACTCTCTGTATGCTTATGCTATCTTTGATGAGGGGTATGTTCTTTTATACCTCTATATGTTGCTTTCTCACTGTTCATATTATCTTGAAGTTGCATCCCTTATGTTTGTGTTTTACATTTCAGTTACAAATTCAACGTGTTAGTTGAGGAAGCTACTGAGTTAGCATGGCTGGCTTTTATCACGCAACATTCCGTGATGGAGCCAGTGGTGGTTGTATTCGTATTGGTATGCATTCTATTTTGTAGTATCTATCCTAATATTTGTTTTGTTCACTCGATAAGCATAATACATCATGCATGCATATTTGTTAAACACCTTATCCTTATATCTTCCTTTTGAAATCTCAAACACAATTGTTTATTGAGTTACAATTACTTTCATAAGTTTTTGGCAAAGTTCAAAGATTATTGTATTTTCCATCATGTAATGCACACCCCTAGGTTGGGAATAGAGATTATCGTCTAGACGATGGTGATAAATTAAACCACACCCTTCTGTTTTACAAATGTACAGTGTTGTAGAGTATAGACATGGGTCTAGACATCTAGTGAGACCTACCTAGGATTTCTAAAACAATATAATATAATGGTTACATGTAAATTACATGCCTAGATTTATTCCCTTTTTCATACGACTTACATGTTAGTAGATTCTAAAAATATGGTGTGATGTGTAAAAAGTTATGGTCAATGCTATGTCTAGTGTTTGTGTCAAATTATTATTTGAATGTCAGGGTTGAAGTTTATTGAGAAAAATAAATAATCATTTGGGTTTGATAGAGTATGACTATATCCCACTTGGTCGTGTTATGCAAACGTGGCCCACTTTGGAGAAGAATACACTAACCATTTTGGTAGTGAGCCTAACTCATTTCTACATGGCCCACTTTGGAGAATACGCCAACCATTTTGGTAGTGAGCCTAACTCATCTCAACCATTTTGGCCTCGTTCCCCTAATACGCTAGACTATTTCTCTTATTCACTTCACGATTTGAGAGAGGGAATGCCAGCGCTAGCGAGTTTGCCACCATCTGAGCCGCGGCAGCAATGCCGTAGAGCATATAGTGGAGGGTAGAGTTGGATGGTGGCGTGCCGACGTTGCAGGAGGAGGTGCACTCGTACGGGCACTGCAGTCTGGTTCTTCTTCCAAGCAATCAAAGAAGCACTAGAAATGCACAGTAAGCAGAAAGTGAACGATGATCCAAGGGATCACTAGCCTACATAGCATCTCAATATGCATGGGAGCTGTAATGAATGGGAACTGGGAAAGAATATACAATGAGGGATCGTGCCACAAATATATCAAAAAACACAAGAAGATAACTATAGTGAACCGAGGTGGGGGCAGAGATGAACTGACTCAAAATATGGACATGATAGGAGATATCCGGGCGAGTGATAGCTAGAAGACTCCCAACAAGATGATTGTAACGTGTCGGAGCTGGCAAAGGGTCACCAGCAGTAGCACGGAGATTGAGCTACATGAGAGTCAACGGTGCGCTCATCAGTAAGAGCAACACGAGCAAGATCCTGGATTACTTTTCTTGACCAAGAAGAGACCTTACTCCTAAGAAAGTAGCAAAGTAGGCCAAGATTAGACATAAGAAAGTGCTCACTAAGACGTGCCTTCACAAAGGCAATATACTGCCGATGGTGAACATGTCATCAACTTATAGAAGTAGAGTCCGACCAATAGCAGAAAGGTGGACAAACAATGCAAGATCATGAGCACTCACTGAAACCAGCGACAGCCACCATAGAGGCAAAACGCTCAAACCAGTCTCGAGGGCTTGCTTCAGGCCATGGAGAGCGATGAAGACGACAAAGCATGTCGTAAGGAACAAAATAGCGGTGGTGGCTGCAGGTAAACCTCCTCGCGTAGCTCACCATTAAGAAAGACATTCTTAACATCAAGTTGAGATACAGATAAGTGGCGAATGTGCGAACAGTGGTCATATGGTTCACATGAGCAAAGTCTTATTGTAATCAAGACCATGCTCCTCCTGAAAGCCACGAGCCACAAGACGAGTTTTGTAACGCTCAACAGAACCATTGAGCCATCAGAGCGAGTCTTAACCTTGTAGACCCCTTACAAGTGACAGGACGAACACAAAGAGGAAGACAAACAAGATGCCATGTGTCGCTACGCTCAAGAGCAACAATCTCCTCTGCCATCGCAAACTGCCATTTCGGATAAGCAACAACATCACGAAAAAAAATCGGCTCAAGAACAGCAGCGCGAGTGCTTGAAAAGTCAGGGCGGTCAATTGGCAGAAACGGATGAGAAGGCAAGCCGTAAGTAGGCTAAGATAGGGAAGATGGCACATCAGTAGACACATGCACAACACGCAGTCAATGAGTATACAAGTGAGGAAAAGATGGATGACCCTGAGGAGGAATCATCGGGGTAAACTCAGGTGATGGAGACGAAGAAGCCACTGGTGATGATGTAGAATCCTGTGATAAGTGAGGTCAGGAAATCACAGGAGATGATGACGTTAGATCTGTTATAAGCGGAGAAGCGAATGGATAAGGGATCAATAGGAATGATAGGAGGGTCGAGAAAATTGTAGAAAGAGATATCCTTCACTGAAAAGGTCAAGGAAGATGAATGCGTGTAGAAGGGACGAGACTAATCGAAAGTCGTATAGCGAGAAATAGGCATCCGTCGATCGGCGTGATCTCAACAATACGCTCATTGCGATATCCTAAGAAGACACTTAAAAAACCGAGAAGTTAGTTTGGTGCGTTCATGAGGGGAAAGAAGAACATAGCAAACACAACCAAACAATTGAAGTGCTAAATAAACAGAAAACAATCAAAGTGACGCTCCAAAGTAGCGCCACCCCGTAGGGAAATGGATTCCTGAAGGTTGATGAGATAGATGGAAGTGGAGACAGACTTGACTGAGAAGTACGACGAAAGATAGAGCAGTGACCATCAACTAACGAGCCGTCTCAAGAAGGCAATGATGATTGCGCTCAGCCATGCCATTCTGAGCATGAGCACCAGGATAAGAGAACTGAGCAAGAGTACCCTGCTCAGCAAGGACTCGAAGCAAGAACTTGGAGATGTATTCTCCACCAGAGTCATCACAGAATACAAGACTAGGCGTAGAGAACTTAGTGAGAACCATGGCATCAAAACACTTTTATAGATAAGACATGACTACGAGAAGAAATAAAGTATATCCAGGTGTGTTGAGAGAAGTCATCTATAAAGATTGTATACTAGCGATGACCTCCTTTTGAGGCAAAGGGAGATGGACCCCAAACATAAACTAGAACAATGCCGAAAGGATGCTGAGACACTGTCTCGCTATGAGCATAAGGTAACTGTACCTCTTTACCAAGCTGACAACCCTGGTGGTTTAGAGACACCGTTGGAGACGGATCCAAGAAGACCACGTCAAACTAAGGATGAGAGATGAGAGCCACACAAGTGACTCCTGGCGATGATGCCACTGCTGAAAACAGATGGTAGACAAGGCAACAGAGGTGGAGAGACTGGCTGCGGTGGCAGCAGAGTTACTTGGTTCAGCATCCCACGTGCATGTGCACTCTCCGTTACTTGCCGATTCGGCTTGGTGTGCTTCTCCTGTTTGCGGGTTGTGTGGCACGCACTTGATTAAGCACCCCACGTTCTCCTATTGTGCACCCTTGGCCCTGGCTTTAGGTAGCGCCTGTCCTCGGCCTACCGTGCATAATCCAGGTACGCGTCGACTGTCCAAGCTCCTTCTCACCATTGGTGTTGCTTGAGTGTGCGGTTATGGTGTCGCCCAACAAGGGAGCACGGGATGTGGGATTGAGACAGTTCACATAGCAATCCGCAGCAAGGCAAAGGATGCCCATCTAGACTGGCAGGGAGCGGAGGTGGACACAAAGGTGGATGTTGAGTCTCAATAGTGCGCTCATCAGTAAGAGCAGCACGAGCAAGAAGATCCCGGATATACTTCTCTTAGAAAACAAAGAAGCCATCAGAGGTAGAAGAAACCTCATTCTCAAGGAAGTAGCGGAGAGGACCAATATCCTACATGAGAAATTCACTATGACGAGCCTTCACGAAGGCAATGTAAGAGTTGTCCCTAGTGATGGTCGACATATGGAGCAAGTGTCAGACCACAAGTTGGTTGGTGGATAGAATGTGCAGGATCATGAGCACTCACTATAAACAAGCCGCATTCACTGCTGAGATGAAGCACTCAAACCAGGCACACGAGGGGTTTGCTTAAGACCATATAGGGAGCGATGAAGACAAGAAACCATGCCATCCGGAAGAGAATACCCAGGTGGTGGCTACATGTAGGCATTGTTGACATCAAGTTGAGAGATAGGCTAGTGGCGAACGGAAGCCACAACGGAAAGTGTGCGAAGAGTGGTCATCTGGGCCATACAGGAGCAAATTTCTAATTGTAGTCATGACTTTGTTCTCACCACTAGAAGAGCTTCGTAAAGCTCAAGAGAAACATCAGTCTTACCCTTGTAGGCCCACTTACAAGTGATGTGACGAGCAAGAGGAAGGGAAATGAGATTTCACTTAGCTGATGCGGGAAGAGCATTCAATGCCATAGCGAGCTCAAAAGCCAATAGTAGGCTGTAGGCTAATCTGGAGGTGATGTGTTGCCAACAGAAGAAGACACAGTAGTCGAGGAAGATGACTCATTAGAAGAATCCACAACATGCGGACAATTATTGTAGTAAAGTCAAGGAAGATGAGCAAAAGAAGGAAGATGAAAAGAGGAAGTGCCAAGAGTGACTCGATTATCAATTGGTAGGAAGTTCCATTTGAGTTCCGTTTGACAGTAGAAACATGAATAGGGGAATCTAGATGTGGAATACTCAAGTGGCGGCTGCACGTAAACCTCCTCACACAACTCACCATTAAGAAAGACATTCTTAACATCAAGCCGAGACGCAGACCCGTGATGAATAGAGGCCACAACAAGAAGTGCGTGAACAGTGGTCATATGGCCCGCAGGAGCAAAAAGTCTCATCGTAATCAAGGCCATGCTACTGCTGAAAGCCACGAGCCACAAGATGAGTTTTGTAATGTTCAAGAGAACCATTAGAGCGAGTCTTAACCTTGTAGACCCACCAAGTAATGGGAAGAACACGAGAAAGAGAAACAATATCCCACGTGTCGATGCGCTCAACAATAGCAATATCCTTTATCTATCATGGTAAGGTGCCATTTGGTATGAACAACATCAAGATAAGAAGTCTGCTCAAGAACAATAGCGACAAATGTTTGAAAGACTAAGGCGGTCAGTAGGCGCAAGATGCCGAGGACGCAGGCCATAAGTAGGCTGAGACGGGGAAGATAGCGCATTAGTAGACACATCCACACGAATGACGTGCATAAAAGTGAGGCTAATATGAAAGAATACGAGCAAGAATCATCGAGATAAACTCAGGTGATGAAGACAAAGAAGCCATCAATGATAAACGTGTCGAATCATGTGATTAGCAGGTGAGGAAATCATAGGAGATGATGGTGCTGAATCTTGAATAATCGGAGAAGCAAGAGCAGTACGAGGAATGGCTTAGGGCTCAACAAGAGTGATAGGAGTGTCGGGAAAAGTGTGGAAACAGATGTTCTCCACTGAAAAGGTCGAGGAAGATGGACGCGGGTAGAAGGGATGAGAATCATCAAAAGTCATATCATGAGAAATAGTCATCCGACGACCAACATGATCCTAGCAACGATATCCCTTATGCTCATTGTTGTATCCTAATAAGACACACTCAACGGACCGAGCAATAAGTTTGGTGCGTTCACGAGGGGGAAGAAGGACACAACAGACACAACCAAACAATTGAAGTGCCGAACAATCAGGAAATGATCAAATAGACGCTCGAAAGGGGACCACCCTACACAGAAGTGGATTGGATTGCCGAAGGTTGATGAGTTGGATGGAAGTGGAGGTAGACTCGGCCCAAAAGTGTGGCAGAAGAGAGGTAGTGTCCATCAATAGTTGAGCCTTAAGAAAGTGATGATGCTTGCGCTTAGCCACGCCATTCTGAGCATGAGCACCAGGATAAGAGAACTGAGTAAGAGCACCTTGCTCATCAAGGACTCCACGCAACATCTTGGAGATATACACTCCATCGGAGTCATCACAGAACACAAAATAGGCGTAGAGAATTGAGTGGAACCAAGGCGGCAAAACACTTATATAGATAAGACCTCACTATCACTACTAGAAGAGATAAAAGATATTCAACTGTCTAGAGAAGTCATCTATAAAGATAGTATACTAGCAATGACCTCCTTTTGAGGCAAAGGCAGATGGACCCCAGACATCAAAGAGAACAAGGTCGAAATGACCTCCTTTTGAGGCAAAGGCAGATGGACCCCAGACATCAAAGAGAACAAGGTTGAAATGACCTCCTTTTGAGTCAAAGGCAGATGAACCCCAAACATCAAAGAGAACAAGGTCGAAAGGACGCTGAGACACTTTCTTGCTATGAGTATGAGGTAACTCTACCTGCTTACCAAGCCGGCAACCCTCGTGGTTTAGAGACATCATCGGAGGTGGACTCAAGAAGACCATGTTGAACTAATGATGAGAGATGAGACCCACACAAGTGTCCCAAGGCAATGATGCCACTGCTGAAAATAACTGGTAGACAAGGCAACAGAGGCGGAGAGACTGGCAGCAGAGGGACTTTATAACATCCCATCTACCTGTGCACTCTCCGTTCCCGCCGATCTAGCTTGGTGTGCTTCTCCTGTTTGTAGGTTGTGTGGCACACACTTGATTAAGCACCCCACGTTTTCCTACTGTGCGCCCTCGACCCCGGCTTTAGGTAGCTCCGTGTCCTCGGCTTGCCGTGCATAATCAAGGTATGCGCTGATTGTCCGTGCTCGTTCTCGCGGTGTTGCTCAAGTGTTCGGTCTTGGTGTCGCCCAACATGGTCGCGATGTGGGATTGAGACAATTCACATAGCAACTAGCAGCAAGGCGAATATGCCCATGTAGACTGGTAGGGAGCGAAGGTGGACACAAAGGTGGATGTTGACACCATAGGAGTCTCGACAGTGCGCTCGTCAGTAAGAGCAGCACACGCAAGATCCTGGATATACTTCTCTTAGGAAATAAAGAAGCCATTAGAGGTAGACAAACCTCAGTCTCAAGGAAGTAGCGACGAGGACCAAGATCAGACATAAGAAACTCACTATATGGTCTTAAGTATACCCCTCATGTATGACTTGTTGCCAGTGATGATCGACATATAGAACAAATGTTCGACCATGAGTTGAATGGTGGACAAAATGTGAAGGATCATGAGCATCCAAAAAACCAGCCACGGTCTTCACTAAGACGAAGCGCTCAAACCAGACATGAGGGGTATACTTAAGACCATATAGAGAGCGACGAAGACGACATATCATGCCATCAAAAAGAGAATACCCAAGCGGTGGCTACATGTAGGCATTCTTGACATCAAGCTGAGAGAGACTAGTGGCAAACAGTAGCCACATCGAAAAGTGTGTGAAGAGTGGTCATCTGGGCCGTAATAGGAGCAAATGTCTCATTGTAGTCATGGCCATGTTCTCACCACTAGACGAGCCTTGTAATGCTCAAGAGAACCATTAGTCTTACCCTTGTAGACCCACTTACAAGTGATGAGACGAGCACGATGAGGAAGGGAAATGCGATTCCGCGTGCCCATGCGGGCAAGAGCATCATTCTTCGATGCCATCACATGTTGCCATACGGGATAAGTTCTTTCGGAAAGAGCGGTGTAATAACCATAGCGGTCAATAGGTAGAAGCGGGCGAGCTCGGACGCCATAAGTAGGCTGAGCTACTAGAGGTGGGGCGTTGCCAACAGAAGAAGACGTAGTAGTCAAGGAGATGGTCCATCAAAAGAATCACAACATTTTTGAAATTAGTGAACATTGTTCTAGAATCCGCGAACATATTTTGAATTCGACTCGAACATTTTACGAATTCATGTATTCTTGTATACGTGAATAGTTTATTTTGTATTCATGTGCATATTTTGGATTCACGAACTTGTTTTGAATGCGTGAAATTTTCAAATATGTGGTCATCTTTTGAATATGTGAACAATTTTGGAATTCACAAGTTTTTTGGAATCCGTGAATATTTTTGAACTAGTGAACATTTTTGCATCCACAATCTTTTTTGGAATTGGTGAACGTTTTACGTATTCGCAAACATATATTTTGAATTTGTAAACATTTATTGAATTTCTAACTCTTTTGTCAAATTTGCCTTATATGTTATTAGATTCTAAGTGTTGAAGTGTATATGCGGATTGCCTTGCCCTTTTCATTAGTGTGGACTTTTGGTTGCATGAATTGTCTAGCCCTTTCCATTATTTTGGACTTTTGGTTTGCATTGTCTGGTTCATGAAGCTTAACACTAAGGATATGGTGTGATGTATAAAGAATTATGGTCAATGGTATATTTAGTGTCTGGGTCAAATTATTTTTTGAAAGCATGGCTTAAAGTTTGCCAAATAAAAGAAGATTATCATTCGGACTAGATAGAGTATGACTAAATGCCACGCGATCCTGTCTGCATCAAAAGCGTGGCCTACTTTGGAGAAGAATGCACCAATCATTTTGGTAGCTATGACTTGTCTCAACAATTATGCTTAGGCCTCATTCCCCTAATCTCATTTCCCACATTTCTCTTAGTCTCACTCCCAAACACTTCACGATCACCACGTGCCACATGTGGTAAGCAATTCAAAAATTCAGAAAAAAGAACACTTCACGATCCGAGAGAGGGAATGCCAGCAGCCATGGCGGCATTATCCCCTCCTTCCATTCGTGCCACTTGAGAGGATGTAGGCTCTTGCGACATTGTGCGAGAGGCATCGCCGCTAGCAAGTTTGCCACCATCCTGGACACGACGGTAATGCCGCAGAGCATATATTAGAGGGTGTAGGATGGTGGAGCAACGACGCTTCGAACAAGGGGCAATGCAGTCTATTTCTTCATGACGAGTGGCAGCCAGATTGACAAGACTCCCAACAAGATGACAATAAAGTGTTAGATCCGATAAAGAGTCATCCTCAGTAGCACAGAGGCGAACATTGAGCTCGATGGGAGTCTCAACAGTGCGCTCATCAGTAAGAGCGGCACAACCAAGAAGATCATGGATTATTTTTCTTGAAAGAGGGCCAAGATCAGACATAAGAACCTGCTTACTAAGACGTGTCTTCATAAAGGCAATATACTCGGGGTCTTTGCCAGTGATGATCATGTCATCAACATATGGCAGAAGAGTTCTACCAAGAGCAAAAAGGTGGACAAACAACGTAGGATCATGAGCACTCGCTCAGTGGCAGCCACCACAGAGGCAGAGCACTCAAATCAGGCATGAGGGGCTTGCTTAAAGCCATAAAGAGAGCGATGAAGACGACAAAGCAAGTCACCAGGAGCAGAATAACCAGGTCGTGGGTGCATGTAAACCTCCTCACGAAGCTCACCATTAAGGAAGGCATTCACCAGGTCGTGGGTGCATGTAAACCTCCTCACGAAGCTCACCATTAAGGAAGGCATTCATAACATCAAGTCGGGACACAAACTAGTGGCGAACAGAGATCATATGGTTTGCAGGAGCAAAAAGTCTCATCGTAATCAGCACCATGCTTCTGCTGAAAGCCACGAGCCACAATACGAGCTTTGTAACCCTCAAGAGAACCATCAAAGCGAGTCTTAATCTTGTAGACCCACTAGGTGATGGGACGAACACGAGGAACATAAATAATATCCAACGTGCCAATGCGCTCAAGAGCAGCAATCTCCTCTACTATCGCAAGATTCCATTTGGTATGAGCAACATCACAATGAGAAGCCGACTAAAGAAAAGCAGCGCCAACGACCAAGACATTAACACGTGGAAGCGGAGGAGGATGCAAGCCATAAGTAGGCTGAGATGGGGAAGATGGCACAACTCATAGATGGCGTGTATCAAAGTGAGGAAAAGATGGAAGAATACGGGCATGAATCATTGGAATAAACTCAGGTGATGGAACGAGGAAGTCACAGGCGATGAATGTGTAGAATCCTATGATAAGCGAGGTGAGGAAATCATCGGGGATGATGGCGTTGGATCTGCAATAATCGGAGAAGCAAGAGCAGTATGACGAGTGGATAAGGGCTCAACCGGAGTGATAGGAGTGTTGGGAAAATTGTGGAAAGAGATATCCTCCACTAAAAAAAGGTCGAAGTGGACGCGGCTAGAAGGGACGAGACTCATCAAAAACCATATCCTGAGAAATAGGCATCTGATGACCAACATGTAACAATGATATCCCTTATGCTTATCGTTGTATCCTAAGAAGACACACTTAAGGGACTTGGCAGTCAATTTGGTGTGTTCACGAGGGGCAAGGAGGACATAGTAACACAACCAAACAAATGAAGCGCAAAATAATTAGGAAATGATCAAAGAGACGCTCGAAAGCAGTGCCACCCGACAAAGTAGTGGGTGGAGGTTGATGAGATAGATGGAAGTGGAGACAGACTCGACCCAAAAATGCGGTGGATGAGAGGTAGTGACCATCAAAGCCATCAGAGTGAACGAGGTCAAAAGGACACTGAGACACTGTCTCAATATGAGTATAAGGAAACTAGATTTGTTCATCAAGGCGACAAATCGATGGTTTAAATACGTCGTTGGAGACGTATCCAAGAAGACTAGTCGAACTAATGATGAGAGATGAGGGCCACACAAGTGACCCAAGGTGATGATGTCACTACTGAAAATAACTCGTAGATAATCCAATAAAGGCGGAGAGACTGATGGCATTGGCAGCAGAGGAACTTGATCCAGCATCCCATGTGCCTGTGCACTCTCTGGTCACCGTTGATCCGGCTTGGTGTTCTTCTCTTGTTTACGAGTTTTGTGCCACACACTTAATTAAGCACCCCACGTCTACTACTATTCGCCCTTGGCCCCGACTTTAGGTTGCGTTGTGTCCTCTGCTCCGACTGTTCGAGCTCCTTCTCGCCATTGGTGCTGCTCCACAGCAAAGGATGACCATCCAGACTGACAGGGAGCAGAGGTGGACACAATGGTGGACGTTGACTCCAGAGTCTCAACAGTGCGCCATCAGTAAGAGCAGCACGAGCAAGATCTTGGATATACTTCTCTTATATAGGAAATAAAGAAGCTATTAGAGGTAGAAGAAACCTCAATCTTAAGTAGTGAAGAGGACTAAGATCGTACGTAAGAAACTCACTATTACGAGCCTTCACATAGGCAATGTACTTAGTCGTCGCCAGTGATAATCGACATAAGTTTTTGGCCATGAGTTTAATGGTGGACAGAATGTGCAGGATCATGAGCTCTCATCGAAAAACTAGCCACAGTCACCACTAAGACGAAGGGCTCAAATTAGGCACGAGGGGTTTTCTTAGGGCCATATATAGAGAGAGAGACGAAGATGACAAAATAATGCCCTTAGGAAGAGACCTAGGTGGCGGCTACATGTAGCCATTCTTGACATCAAGCTGAGAGACAGACCAAGAGGAAGAGAAACAATATCCCATGTGCCGGTGCGCTCAATAGTAGCAATATCCTCTACCATGATAAGGTGCCATTTGGTATGAACAACATCAAGATAAGAAGTCGGCTCAAGAACAACAGCGCCAATGCTTGAAAGACTAAGGCGGTCAACAGGCAAAAGCGGACGAGGACGCAAGCCATAAGTAGGATGAGACGGGGAAGATGGCACATCAGTAGACGCATCCACAACACGGGAATGACGTGTATAAAAGTGAGGCAAATATGGAAGAATACGAGCAAGAATCAACGAGATAAACTCAAGTGATGAAGACAAGGAAGCCACCGGTGATGAAGATGTAGAATCCTGTGACAAGTGATGTGAGGAAATCATAGGTGATGATGGTGCTGAATCTGGAATAATCAGAGAAGCAGGGGTAGTATGAGGAATGGATTAGGGCTCAACAAGAGTGATAGGAGTGTAGGGAAAAGTGAGGAAACGGATATGGTCCACTGAAAAGGTCGGGGAAGATGGACGCAGGTAGAAGGGACGAGACTCATGAAAAGCCATATCCCAAAAAATAGTCATCCGACGACCAACATGATCCTAACAACGATATCCCTTATTCTCATTGTTGTGAGTTTGGTGCGTTCACGAGGGGCAAGGACACAACAAACACAACCAAACATTGAAGCGCCAAACAATCAGGAAACGATCAAATAGACGCTCAAAAGGAGACCCCATTCTATAGAGTAGTGGATTGGATTGCCGAAGGTAGATGAGATAGATGGAAGTGGAGACAGACTCGGCCCAAAAGTGTGGCGGAAGAGAGGCAGTGACCATCAACGAATGAGCCTTCTCAAGGTGACGATGTTTGCGCTCAACCACGCCATTCTGAGCATGAGCACCAGGATAAGAGAACTGAGCAGGAGTACCCTACTCAGCAAGGATTCCAGGAGATATATTCTCCACCAGAGTCATCACAGAATACAAGACTAGGCGTAGAGAACTTAGAGTGAACCATGGCATCAAAACACTTATATGGATAAGACATCACTACGAGAAGAAATAAAGTATATCCAGGTGTGTTGAGAGAAGTCATCTATAAAGATAGTATAGTAGCGATGACCTCCTTTCGAGGCAAAGGGAGATGAACCCCAAACTTTAAGAGAACAATGTCTCCAAGAGAACCATAGGAGTCTCAATAGTGCGCTCATCAGTAAGAGCAACACGAGCAAGAAGATCCTAGTTATACTTCTCTTAGGAAATAAAGAAGCCATTAGAGGTAGAAGAAACCTCAGTCTCAAGGAAGTAGCGAAGAAGACCAATATCAGAAATAAGAAACTCACTATGACGAGCCTTCACAAATGCAATGTACTTAGAGTTGTCGCCAATGATGATTGGCATACAGAACAAGTGGTCGACCACGAGTTGAATGGTGGACAGAACGTGAAGGATCATGAGCGCTGGCCGAAAAACCATCCATAGTCACTACTGAGATAAAGCGCTCAAACCAGGCACGAGGGGCTTAAGACCATATACAGTGACGAAGATGACATACCATGCCATTAGGAAGAGAATACCCGGGTGGTGGCTACATGTAGGCATTTTTGACATCAAGCTGAGAGAGGGAGGGAGCGAGCAGGAGAGACTAGTGGCGAACAGAAGCCACATCAAAAAGTGTGCGAAGAGTGGTCATCTGGGCCGTATAGGAGCAAATATCTCATCGTAGTCATGACCATGTTCTCACCACTAAACGAGCTTTGTAATGCTCAAGAGAACCATAAGAGGCTTAACCTTGTAGACCCACTTATAAGTGATGAGACGAGCATGAGGACGAAGGGAAATGAGATCCCTCGTGCCGTCTCTGCTGTCGTCGCATGCTGCCATTCGGCACGAACAACGCCGTCAAGATAAGAAGTCGTCTCAAGAAGTGCGGCCCCAGACTAACCATAAGCGTCAATAAGAGGAAGTGGGCGAGCTCGGAAGTCATAAGTAGGCTAAGCTAGAGGCGGTGCATTACCAACAGAAGAAGATAGTAGTTGAGGGAGATGGCTCATCAAAAGAACCTAGAACACGCGGTCGACCAATGAAGTAAAGAAGATGAGGGGGAATCAATAGGGAGGCCTTAGGGGACGAGCTAGGGAAGGTAGCCTCAGGTAATGAACGGGGTGGGGAAGCTGCAGGTGACGATGGTGTGGGGTCTACAATAGTACTATGGGAAGACATGGCGGGTGGGTGCACGAGGGCAAACACTTGAGTGATAGGTGTATTGGAAAAAGTGAGGGAACAAATATCCTCAATGGGGGAGGCCAAAGGAGAGGATGGACGAGCGAACGCAGCTCCTTAAGGTTTTGAGGACGAGGCATTTCAAGTATGGTCTTGATTTTACTCGGGTCGATTTCTGTTGCCCGATGTCGAATAACCAACCCTAGGAATGCCTTACGAGACTATGAAGGCGCACTTCAACGGGTTTAACTTGAGTGCATGTTGCCTTAGGCGGTCGAGTATGATTTCGAGATGTTGAAGATGTTCTTCATAGGATACCACCTTTACAATGAGATCATCTACATAACACTCGATAAGCTTATGTGTTATCTCATCAAAGATCTTAGTCATGGCGTGTTGATATGTAGCACCGACATATAAAGGACGAGACTCATCCAAAGTCACATCCCGAGAAATGTGCATCTGACGACTGAGAGAATCCCAACCCGATAGCCCTTGCTAGTCACTGTAACCTAAGAAAACACATTCAACAGACTAAGCAGTTAGTTTGCTGCATTCGGGGGGGGGGCAAGAAGAATGTAGCGAATGTAAGCAAACAAAGGAATCATGGAGTTGTTAGGAGAACGACAAAAAAAAGCTCAAGAAGGATGTCACCTTGTAGAGCAGAGGAAGGATGAATGTTGATGACATAGGTGGAAGTAGAAACTACCTCAACCCAAAAGTGAGGTGGAAGAGAGGCGACAATCATCAACGCACGAGCCACCTCAAGGTGATGATGTTTGCGCTCAGCAATACCATTCTAAGCATGAGCACCAGGACAAGATAACTGAGGAAGTGTGCCCTGCTCAACAAGGAATCTGCCCTACACTCGAGGATTCCAAAGCCGCTGAGTTCCACATGGAGCACGCCTTGCTCTAGGCAGCCATGCATTGCCCATCGTTGACTATGTCGGTCCTGTTCTGAAGGAAAGCACGGATGCACTTCTCGATCTCTGCAAGTAACCATAGAGGTAGTTTTATGGCGATGGCTTTTGATAATATGGGATGGAGAGCACTAATTTGAGAAGCCTCTCATGTTGAGTAGATTCTCAATCCGACTGGGAAGGAAGTTGAGAACTTTGTCTGGAAGAGGCCACAGGTGGACTGTTTGAATCTTCTTGCATGACAAGGGGAGGCTGAGGTAGGTGCACAGGAGCAATGAGAAAGCACATACAAAGCTTAACTTGATCACCTAAATCTGGACGGTGTTGCAGCAGTTTGGCGCAAAGGAGCACTTGTCAAAGGTAGTTCATAAGTTTGACACGCCACCAAGATCAGGTTGCTGCACGTGGAAGACAGGAGGATGATCATGTCGGCATCGTACAGTGACATGAGGTGCTTCATGCGATGCCGCATGATGGCTCCGACATGACAACGCTCTTTACATGGACCAACAAGGCGTCGAGCACCACCAGCACAAAAGAAGAAACAACAACGACAAAAGGTGGTCATGTTGCCACATGCCACGATGGTGAAGAATATGCCTTCCGTGCACCTTGTTGAGGATGACTTTTGAGGATGTCCATGGCAGAATCATTCAGACCCACTTGATGAATCTGCCGCCAATGTCAGCGTGCCATGCGATCATAGGAGGAAGGGCCACGAGACTGAACCGAATGTCTTCGCAGTGTCAACCTTGAGCATGAGGGTTGCGATCTGGCGTGCAAGCCCTTGTCGGTGAGCATGAAGGAGCTCGTCGCTCCAATTGTAGTTTCGACCGACGAGGTTGATCTCGCGAAGCTCAAGGTCATCAAGGAAACAGTGAAATTTGACCATCTATCTTTTTTTAGGTTATCGTTATTCTTATCCCTTGCCTACTAGATAAAGTAGTCACAGGTAACGACCCAAGGACCATGGTGTGAGGAGCGGAACTCATAGCTCTTGGAGCAAAGCGAAGTGATCTGCATCAGCAAAAGGACCATATACGGATGGCAATCACCAAGGGGGTGCCTAAGACGAACACAAAGGGCAATGGTTCGCGTCAGTACATTAAGGCCCCACACGATTCAAGAAGACCACGCCGAACAAAGGACAAGAGACGAGAGTGACCAAGGCGATTCGCAATGCTGAAAAGAGCTGGTAGACAAGGAAATAGAGGTGGAGAGACTTGTGATGGTGGCAACGGAGGGAAGGTGAAGCAAGTCAAGCTCCTAGAGGCCCTGAGAGTCAAGGCACCTGGGCCAGCACCAAGGAGAGCACTAGCGTGACGTTCTGGAACAAAGCATAGGTCAAAGTCGAGAATTACTCGACAACCAGAGTCAACAATTTGACCACCAGAAATGAGCTGCATGGTAAATCGAGGAACATGAAAAGACGAAATGCTAAGAAGTCCTTGGCCATTATCCAGGAGGTATTACCTGTTAGGAAATATGCAACTTGTATTTCCAGGTGGCCATATGCCGTTACACACAAACGTGCAAGTGTGTTACAATATGCAAAAAAAACATGATAGAACGGGGAAAATACAAAGGGGTACACAGCTAAGGAGAGTCTCGCCCCCTCCCCCAAACTCATAATGGATCAACACCAAGTTTGGAGAGAGAGAAGTCGTGTTGTGCTCTAGTCTGGGCCTATCTAAAGAAATTCGCCAACTGTAACTCGGAAGGCACATGCTGAGGAGCAATAACCTGAATCTTGCACAATAACATGCACAAAAGAATCATCAACACCAATATGCTTGGTGAGCTCATTCTTCACGGAGTTGCTCACAATACTAAGAGCACATGAAATGTCAGACAAGAGCAGAGTGTAGTGACAGAAACACCAAACTTCTAAAGTAAGCATCGTAACCAAGTCACCTCCGCCGTCAAAAGAGCCATAGCTCGCGACTCAGCCTCTACACTCGAATGTGAAACTGCAGTCTGTTTCTTTGTCTTAGAGGCAATGAGAGAACCACCAAGAAAAACACAGTAAACCGAAAGTGAACAACAATCCCAGGGATCACTAGCCCACGTAGCATTTGAATAGGCCTGAAGCTGTAATGAACTGGAGCAGGGAAAGAATAGACAGTGAGAGATCATGCCACAAAGATATCGGAGAACACGAAGGAGGTGACTATAGTGAACCAATGTGGCTGCAGAGACAAACTGGCTGAAAATATGGACATGATCAGAGATACCTGGACGAGTGACATCTAGATAGACAAGACTCCCATCAAGATGACGATAACGTGTCACATCAGACACGGTCACCATCAGTAGCACGAAGGTGAACATTGAGCTCCATGGGAGTCTCAATAGTGCACTCATAGTAAGAGTAGTACGAGCAAGAATATTCTAGAGGAAATACTCCCTGAAATTTCTCCGACAAGTATTTCCGGGCGGAGGGAGTAAAGCCATTAGCAGTAGAAGAGACCTCTATCACAAGAAAGTATGGAAGATGGCCAAGATCAGACATAAGAAAAAGAAACTGCTCACTAAGAAGTGCCTTCTCAAAGGCAATATACCGAGGGTGGTCCCAATTGATGATCATGTCATCAACATATAGAAAAGAAGAGTTTGACTACGATTAGAAAAATATAGCCAAAAGAAGAGGCTGACAACGACGAGAAAAATATATCCACCAGAAGTAGAAGAGACCTTTATCTGAAGAAAGTAGCGAAGGGGGCCAAGATTAGACATAAAAAACTGCTCACTAAGACGTGCCTTCACAAAGGCAATATACTCAGGGTCATTGTCATTCATGATCATGTCATCAACATTCTAACCTATAATGAGGCTGGCCAACTCAGCCTCCCAGCGCTCCCCCGGATTGAAGCTTCGTTGGCCATTGGATTGAGTTGCTTTTGGCCAACTGGTTCGTCTCGGAGATTTGTTCTGCAAGTTTTCACCACGCAGTTAATTTTCAATATCCCTGACCGGTGGGCTTGTTCTTCCTCCATATTGGCCGGGTGAGCCCTTGTTGGGTGGGAGCGAGCCTATCCTCACACGTTGCATGTTGTGCCGCCCGTATTTGGCGTCTCCGCTTTTGCGTGCAACCCCATATGAACTCTAGCCCCAATCACGTATATGTCCCTCCTCCATCCCTTGTCTGTCGGCGTCCATCTCCATCTCCTATCCGGCCTCCTCTTGTACCTCCCGTTTTCCTCATCCTTGCCTCCCCATTGCTTGCCCTTTGCCCGGATCGGGCGCAGGTTGTCGTCGTGGAAGACCAAGGCGACAGGGTCTTCACTGTGGGGGTGGAGGAGCAGGGGTGGTCATTAAGCTAGCGGCGCGGGATGAAGCAGCGAGGCCTGAGCTCTAGGTGTTGCACACATCGCGGGGTGGAGGAGAGGCTGGCGTGGGGCGCAAGGAGCAGCAGGTGGGGAATGGTGGGGCTATATCTCCCATTGCCCAGCACGGGCCACTGAAGAAGAAGAAGGGAAGCCGGGGCTCCTCAAATGATGGCTGCTCCTCTCTGGCTTGGACCAGAAGCGAGGCAACTACGTGTAGAGAAACGAGCAGAGCAACTGGGGCAGCCGCCTCCTCCCCTCGCTTGCGTCCTCCTCTTGGAGCCCCTGTTCCAGTTCTCTCTCTCTCTCTCTCTCTCTCTCTCTCTCTCTCTCTCTCTGGATTTGCTTATGAATTGACTCGTGTTGTTGATTGCTTTGCAGGTTTGGGTTCAGATAGAAGAGCTCCAAGCTTACAAACTTTTGGATAACCGAGTTCATCAATGCCAAACTATATGATGGTTTCTCCACTTCCACCCCATGATTTGCAATTTCCCCATATGATGCATTGATACCATTCCATATGATGCAGAAAATAATCATCAGGTTTTCAAGTGTAGGCATCGTGTGAAAGCCAGTTAGTGTTCCTGGTTTATGAATTTAAGAATACATTCTCATCTCCCTTCTGTCTATATTCCATTATTTTAGATTTATAAGTGCTTTAGATGATTCTTGAGCACCTTGTCCATTCCATATGATGCAGAAAAGAATCGTGTGAAAGCCAGTTAGTGTTCCTGGTTTATGAATTTAAGAATACATTCTCATCTCCCTTCTGTCTATATTCCATTATTTTAGATTTATAAGTGCTTTAGATGATTCTTGAGTGCCTTGTGCAACCTTTCCATTTCAGGCATCATTTCTAAGTTGTATGGCATCCATCCCGATAATTTGTTCTGCACCATGCTGCCTCATGTAGGATTTTGGTGCTCGTGATCTACTTTGCTTAGGTGACCTG
>NC_041385.1:754867902-754875840 GCF_002162155.2 Triticum dicoccoides
TCCCTCTGTGTGATGTTTGATATGTGTTTTGGTTCAAATTTGACATGACTTTTTGGTTGATGCTTGGTTCAGAAAGGAACAAGTTCTAGAATTGGTAGAAGAGTCCTATGTCATCCTTTGTTTTTTTTGTCAGGATGAATGCTTTACGCTTCATAACAGGTGTATGGAAGCACAAAAGTAGACTCATACAAACTACAGTTGCAGTATCAGCAATAAGCAAGGGACGTCTCACATGTTTCTATCAAAATTGTATATAAATTTAAGAGCTTAGCAAGAGAATAGCATCTCTGTTCCGGGAGAAGCAATTTAAGAGCTTAGCAAGAGAATAGCGTCTCTGTATAAATTTTAGAGCTTAGTTTTTTGCATATGCATGTAACAGCAACTCTCTTGTGTTCTGGTCTTAAATATCCTATTCGTGATACAATAATCTGCACCAAGCTTACTATGATGAATTTCGGGCAAGGGAACCCCATTGTTTATGCATCTTCTGTAACAGAAGAATGATATTTGGGGTATAGTTTCATAATGTTTCGCCTGGGATCCATCTATCCAGTCTGCTTTTTTTTCAATGCATTAGCTTTGTTTTCATTATACTCTTGTGATGCTTGTTAGTTAAGTGATGATTTTACATTCTGGATTAGGCTGACGCGTCGTGTTCTATTTCGCGTCGTCGTGTTATCGCGTCGTGCTGCTTATATTTCGTAATTGCCTGTGGACATGATACGTGCACTTGTTTTCGTAATTGCTTGTGTTGTAGACCCCGGCCTGTAAATGTATTGATTTTTGATCCGTAGGTCCTGCAGGAGCGTGGCGCTTTGCTGACCAAGAAGATTGAGAGGGGACCAATTGCTAGAGAGTGAGAAGGCCCGAACCGCTGCGTTGGAGGCCTCCGTATCCGATTGCATCTGTGAGTACCTTTTGCTTACTGACATTTAATTGGTTTAGACTTATTTTTTGCTGATATAGCTTGTTATTGCCGTGAAGCAGCCGAGGAGCAATATTACGAGATGTGTCGTCGTCTTAGCTTGGTTTGGAAGGAGGCCAACAATTATCAGAGCATCGCCGAGTTGGATGCTTTGGAGGCCTGTTCCTGCCAGGAATTATTGTTGAAAACGCGAGACGCTGGGGATTCCAACCAAAACATTACCTCCGGTATCCGGGCAATGGTGCAAGATGAGAGAGACAGAGGCTGACCCGTGGCCACAAATCCAGTCCGTCTGGGATGAGATTGAAGCTGCAGAGAAGCGTGAGAGCCCTTCAATTCCCGAGGAGGCCGCCCTGAGAGAGGTCGATCAACTCATGTCGGTGGAACTGTCAGATCAATACTGCCAAATAGCCAAGCCCCAGGAGGCCGGCTGAGGTGGATGCCCTTTCCTTGTCCTTTTGTGACGTGTTTTTTGTCTGGCGTCTGGCCCTGTTTGTTAATTGTTGTTAACTGTTGCAGGTATTCTTCCATAAATGTATGTTGTGCCGGATCAAGACAGCCTTGGTGTTGTCACTATTGTTCTTCAACAGATGTCCTAGGCGCTGACCCGTGTGGCAGGTTCGATGTGGATCTCGCAGGATGTTGATGTCCTCTTGGGTCCGTTGATCGAACGTGTAGCTGGAGCCCCGGATCGCTTGGTCGACCTCCAAGAAGCTGTCGCCAAGGAAGGAGCAGGACCCGTGCTTGCACGCTTGAGGTTGCGCTATCCTGGGGTCTCCACTCATGTTGTTGCGACCTCCGTTCCTGAGAACCGCCCTCTGACGAATTTCTTTGAAGAAGTCAAGGACACCGCCTTGATGGTGGCGACTGGATGTGAGCCTGAAAGAGTAGGAACATTTGTTGGTTGTGTGTGGCGTTAGGCCATGTCAACTTTGTTACAATTTTTATGTTTCAACTTTTGTAGTTTGAATTCTTGGTTGATGCCTTTGGGCAAAGTTTTGACTGACCAAGCGCATGTGGGAGGCCTAAGGTCGCGTCAGCCGTCAAGTTGGTTATTATTATGGCGGGGCATACCCGCGAGAAATTATTCAGCCTCCGACTTGCCGTTTGGATGTTCCTTTGTTGCAAGGGCCACCGCCTAAGTTTTGCGGCTTGTGGCCCTAAGAGGTCGGTAAGGATGAAGTGCCTCCTAGGTCCAGATCAAGCAGGCACGATGCAGCCCCCGAGTTAGTCAACCAAAGAGGTTTGTTTGTTTCACTTGTCTATTAGCAAATCACAAGTTGGAACACGGTGAATATCCTTTATTACCCAATTTGTTCTGGATTGAGCTAAGACAAAAATGCTAAAAGTTTGAAGTAGTTATGCTAAGAAGAGCAGGAATTTATGGGTGAAAAAGACGTACCTGAGTTGCATTCCATGGTCGGTTCGTGATCCACCCTGTTTTTCTGTTGCAGAGGTAGTATGCCCCGTCGTTGAGGACCTCACGGATCACATAAGGTCCCTCCCATGGTGAAGAGATCTTGTTCTTCTTTTCATTTTGCTGGAGGCGGAGGATGAGGTCGCTGATATTGAACTCGTGAGCCCGGACGCGCCTTCCATGGTATTGGCGAAATTTTTGACGATAGATGGCGGTGCGTTTCAGGGCAAGAAGGCGAGCTTCTTCCTTAGCGACTATGTCGTCCTTGCGGCCTCCTCTTCGTACTCACACACCCGCGGGTAGTCATACTCAATGTCAGAGTGTAGTAGTTCCTCTGCATCGTATTACTCATATAAAGGATGCTTGAGTACCCGCCTTCTTAGGCTCATTGAGGGCGAGGGTGGACTGCCCCGCGCGCCCGGAGCCGGCGGCATCCGGCGCTTTCGCACCCATGTGCGAGAACCTAGTCGGCCTCATCTGGTGGCCTCCGAGCCAAACGTGCCACATTGGCGTGTCATGGGGGCCTCTAAGAGGTGCCCCCAGCCGTCCGATCGGTCCAGACGGCTCAGCCCCAAGCGACCAGGCTCGGAGGTGCATGACGGGTGGGTCTCTGAGGGCGCTTGGCTCGGACTCGGGCGACCAGGCTAGGAGGTTCGATGGGTGGACCACGGTTCGGCGGTTCGGGGGTGCCTGCAGGAGCCTTTTCGCGTGCCAAGCCAGACCCGCCTGTCGGCGTTGTGACCTCGTGTCTGGCTGGTCTGGTTGCGACAGGTGGGGCAGGCGACGCGGTCGCAGTGCCATCTCACTCGCGTGCCGTGCCAGACGGACCTGTCTGTCGGTTTCCCTGGGGTTCACTGGCGGGACGCCTGCACCGGCTGGCGCGAGGGTCCCCTTTGTCGAGGTGGGTCGCTCGGGTGTCGTCCAACCCGACGTGTTTCGGTCGCGCCAGCCCCGGTGTGCGTGACGCCAACGTCGCGCTGGCCTGTGCGTGGGGTGTTTCTGTCCGGGTAGTTCGCTTGGGCTATCCCACTGCATGTTTTGCATTCGCTTCGGTTATCACGTGGGGACGGCTTTCAGAAGCGTTCGGCCTGTGAATGGCTATTTGGGTTGCTTTGTTGGCCCCGTCCGGGTAGGACGAACATCGCGTGATCCGAGCCGAGATCCGAGCCGACGCCTCGTTTTCTCCTCCCGCCGGCTGAGGTTTGTGTGCTTCTTGTTTCGCACATGACCACATCACTATGTATCCTCGATGGTCGGGGTGGTGCACCACAGCTCACGTTGAAGGAGTCTCACCGAAGGCACGATTCGTAAGACGACCGACGAGAACTTTTGAAGACCTGAAACCCCACACCGGCCATGGGCTTCCCTAGGTCGGTCCAACGGCCCCTAAAGCCTTGGGATTCGCAGCTCTCAATCACGAAGAACGAGGAAGCAAAAACGAGGGAGAGAAAAAATGTAGATGAAAAAGCATTAGATGTGTTTTTTTGCGATTGTGTGTTGTTCAATCGGCTGTCACCTCTCATCTATTTATGAGGCGGCTGGTCTTCCCATACAGGAAAAGGACTTCAAATCCCGTCCAAACCTTTCCAAAATTAACCGAACTTGGATTTAGGTAAGTCTGAAACATCAGTTCATTTTTTGTGTCTCACATGTCACAAACAACGTCGGATGAAGATGAGCCCAAAAACATAACCGTTTTGACGAGACGAACAACTTCCATGTTGAACGTTTTTCTGATTCGAGGTCATCTTGAAGACCGAATAGCTCGCGCAAAACAAAGAGGGTTTGAGTGCGGTGCCGGTTAGTAGGGTGTGTTATAGGAGCGTTAGGCCGATATGAATGAATGCTAACCATTAAACTGCGTGTTGTTCATAATGCAGATGGACAAAGGCAAGAAGGTCGTGCCACCATTGGAGAAGGGCAAGGAGGTCGTGCTGCCATTGGCCAAAGTGCCGGTGCGGGATCACCAAAGCTCCAAACGGAGGAACTATGGACACTACCATGAGGAGTCAGGACCAAGCCACTTCTGCAAGGTTATCCTTACTCTGAAACTGGAGAGTCTGCCAATGCCTATGGAGTTCACGAAGCACTTCCCCGTCGTCCCTGCAGAGTTCAAGCTCAAAACGAACACTGGCAGCGCATGAAGGGTGACGGTGAGGGTGGTCAACGATAGGGTTACCCTTGATCAAGGTTGGGCCACCTTCACCGCCGTTCACCAGATCATGATCGGGTACATGCAGACGTTCAAGTTGTTGACCCCCGGCACCATGAAGGTTATCGACTTCAACGACGAGGGCGTGGAGGTGGTCACAAATGCAAGGAGCATGACAACGCCTTCGCCATGACCGCCTGAGCTCCTGTTGCCCATTCCTTGTTGGTTGTTGGTGTAA
Organism: Triticum dicoccoides; assembly: GCF_002162155.2. Lineage (NCBI taxonomy): Eukaryota > Viridiplantae > Streptophyta > Magnoliopsida > Poales > Poaceae > Triticum > Triticum dicoccoides. Next base: position 754,872,635 of record NC_041385.1, read on the forward strand.
TACTTAAGTTTCGTTTAAAACTTATCGTACTATGTTAGTTTAAAACTTGTGATGCATGGTTAGCACTTGTGTTTGTGCCTAAGTTTGTTCTGCTGCTCTACTTTAGTTCTTAGTTGTCCATGTGTGCCTCTGGTAACCTCACCACATCGAGGAGGAGGTTACCACACAACTGTCCTGGATGTAACCAAACAACCGGACTTATGTTTCCCCTGAACTAGTCCGGAACCAAGCAGCAGACCTTCCGTTTCGGCACATGCATGCTAGAGGGGATACAGACAACCAATCAACATGCAAATGATGTTTTTTACCTGCATATACTTAGTCAGGCTCAACTGGAACAAGTATGCAAAAAGGCAAAAACCGATGCAGGTAACCAAACGCATCCAAGATGAACCAGATCAGATCACTCGCACGAGACCACCTATATAGGTTCAGTCTACAATAGAAGCCAGACCACCTTACACAAGGATTTTAACATGACCATCACTGCTACCTGCTTTTTCCTTCTTTTTTTAGGGAATCACTCCTACCTGCTAGTAAGTAGGCAGAGAGAGAAACTAGCTAGCCTCTGAAACTAGCATGAGCAGCCCACCAATTCGTCGATTATACATAAGCAAACGAACCACTGTATAAGGGACAGACTCATGGTGCCAAACTGCCCATTTTCTTCCTGTCTCTACAGAGATTACCGAAGTCATAGTGGGAGCTAACAAGTCAAACAGTTCATTCCTGCAAGTGTACTTCACACTTGATAACTACATACCACAACGGATAAATTTTCAGATGGGAATGGATCCTCACTGGAGTACCATCAGCAAACACAAAATCTACAAGTGATCAATGTAAGAAATTGACTAAATATAAAACAAAAGCAACATCTGACTCTCACTGATTATCAGTTATGACGTACCAGTGTCTCATACTGATGGAACTATCCTAACTAGGATTCTGAATTACTTACGTTCCGGTACATATTGTTCCCAATTACTTAGGCAAAGTAGTGGATGCCTTACAAATTACAAAGGGGCTTACTACCTCCATAAGAAAATGTCATACAGCAACAAGTTGTAGAAAACCATAGATATCCCCATGGACACATCCAGGCGATAATTTTACGTCACTTTATCAGTCATCACATCATACTAGCATGTCTCACCAGACAACCATCTCATATATTTTTCAACACCTCATCTCCACCATGCCCGTCAACAATGGCAGTACCTACAACTACAAGCATAATAAGTCAGGAACCAATGACAGTTCCAATGAAAAACCGTCGATAGATGAGAGAATTATAATTGGGATAGCTAGGTGCACTGAGAGGTGCATAGCTATGTAATTGTAACCTATAGCATGAGGTCGGCGGGGAGGATGGCGTTGTCGACGCCGCCGGCCAGATGCGGCACCGGCTAGTCGTGCTAGTGGTAGTGACAAGCGAGGGGTTTGCTTTGGGGACGCCGGAGGGAGGATGTCTTCTTGTTCACTCGGTCAGAGTTAAATGCTACAGCTACGCATTTTTCTTTCTGTATACGTTCACAGAGGTTTTTCTTAGGGAGTATACGTTAATAGAGGTTTTTTTTTGTTTTCTTGAGAAATATACGTTAACGGAGCTGGAGGCCCAGCCAGGGGTGTGCGTCAAAACCCGGGCTTAGGCCAACTCCAGAGCAGGACTCCAAGCGGACGCCCATTTTTTATCCGGATTTCGTCTGTTTGGATAAGGTAATGGGGCGACGTCCGGCCTTTTTTCTGGATGCGTCGGTTGTGCGTTCAACACATGACTGCATCTGGTCGGCCATGACCGACTAGAGACACTATGTATACATTTTTTGGTCACATCTCTTTTATTTTCATCAATGACATTTTGATATATTGGAGTACATTTCCCAATTCTTGACTAGAAGAAAAGACTAAAGAAAACAAGAACCATAATTAGGCATTTAAAAAAAACAACTTCCATAACTGCTCCCACAAGTTGGATTAATATCTTCTCATTGCCCTCATTGTTGATCTACGACTTCTCGATCTTGCATACTTCTTTCTTCATTGATTCTAAAAAAGTAGAATGTGATTTGGAGAATCTCAATTCTGATATGTACATGAATTTCCTATTATTTTGTCACGCTACTGAATGTTCTGATATGGGACTATTCATTCTGTGTATCTCTTATTAACAATGAAATGGTACATATGTAAAGTTTTCTATTTTAATCATATTATGTTGTTCGATGATGCATGGTTTTGGAATTTGTAGATTCACATTTTATAATCTCATGTTGGATGCTGCCTTGCTTCCGGGACAGGTTAGCTTTATAATCTCATGACCGTGTTGAACTCGATTATGTTACTCTTCTGTTTTTTTTTCTTTTTTTAAAAAGGGGGCTTGCCCTGGCCTCTGCATCAGAACGGTGCATATGATCATATTATTGATAATCAAAAGGTCCAACATAAGTCTTGAGGTCTCAAACAAAAGGAAAAAAATGCTCACAAAGAGCATGAATGCAAAAACAGGATAGCCACAACCGGCTGGCAAAACATAAGATAAGAAACTAAACACCTATCCTATTACATAACCGCCATCCAAACCGATTGAAGATAGCCCATGCTACCGTCTTCCATTGGAAAGATTCAGTAACCAAATGCTCCCTGACCTTCGTCGGAGTGAGTAGCGACCATATACAGATGAGTGTAGTGGCCCGGAAAATAACCTGGAAGAAATGAATATTTGTTGTTCTGTTAAAAACCAAGTCGTTTCTGCAGTTCCAAACTGCCATAATAAAGCACATACTCCTACACGGATATGTCTCGTTGTTTCTGGATCAATCCCATCTAGCCACGTCCCAAATAACGTGTTGATAGAATTCAGAGTAATACTAAAAGCTATGTGGACCGACCTCCACAAATTTTTTGCCAATGGGTAGTCAAGAAAGAGGTGTTTGATTGATTCATCACTATCATAGAAACTACATCTTTTAGATCTAGTCCAGTTGCGTTTTGCCAAATTATCCTTAGTTAGAATGACTTGTTTGTGGACAAATCACATAAACACTTTGATTTTTAAAGGCACTTTGACTTTCCAAACATGTTTAGAATGAGGAATAGCGCTAGTGGTACTCTTCTGGTACATAGTGAATGTTCTTCTTACCCTTGAACACTATATCTGCCCCCAGCCTTGACATAATTGCTGAAGAACAAAATATTTTGGGATC
>NC_041385.1:754876214-754957915 GCF_002162155.2 Triticum dicoccoides
GCGCCGACATCTTGGTCTAGCTCCGCGACTGCTTATTACATGTGCTAAACTTTCCTTCACACTAATGCATCAAGACGTTGGAGCTTCCACGGCTTGACCATATCATTGGGACCGGCACCCTCGTGCCAAGGCACGTTGCCGATCTAGTATTGTTTATGTCTTGCAGGAACCGTCCGCTGAGGTGTGTTCTCAATTTGATTCACTAGCATGAAGAACCAACGCACCCCATTTTTGTTGAGCACTTGCTTGTCAGTTGGACCGTAGTCATATAGTCATTATTAGTTTAATGCATATGGCAATTGTAGTATCATATAGCCATATTATAGGTGTTAAAGTTTCGGTCTTCTTTTCTTTGCCAAGCCTTAAATTATGAGATTAGAGCATCTTTAGCAGACCCCTTAAAACCGCGACCCTTATAAGTGGGATAAGGGCTGAGAAAAATCATGTTTAAGGGCCAAAATCGGATGCGGCGGAACAGAGCCCGCAAACACGAGCGGTAGAAGAGAATATCTAGATTTGTGGGCCATGTCCCGCGCGCTTCCGATTTCGGCCCTCAAACCGTAAATGCACGCAAATGAATTGACAGCGATTTTCAACAAATGAAACATAAAATGCCGAGAATTCAAACATGATATTGCCACCACCACATAGTTTTGGCGGCCTTGCAACATAGTTTTTGTGCTATAACCCAAAAGACATCGCATCCGGCATCACTCCATCATCATCATCATCATTACAAGATGAAATCTTCACCGCCACCATTGCCACCACCACTTGCCGAACCACCATGCTCACCAAACCTTGGCAACGCATGGCCTCTTCCGGCTAGCCTCCTCCTCTCCAAGATCTCCAACCTTGCCATGTCATGCCATTCTTTGGTGACCTCGTCCATCTCATTTCGATTCATCATCATGATCTTGTTCTCCTCTTGAAGGAGTTTGGCCATGGCTTTGTCCTCCGCGGCATTTGCTCTTCTCTCCTCAATGAGGGCCTTGCGGTCGGTCTCCTCCTTGAGTAGTTGACACTTCTCTTGCTTCTCTTGAGCCTTCTTCTTGGCCAACTCATTTTTAGCCTCCAATGTCTTGATCAGCAATATCTCATTGGACTTGACCATGTCATCAAGCTTCTCCCGCAAGATTGATGCCCTCGTTTCCTTCTTGATCTTGTCTTTGGCTTCTTGTTTCCATCGGGCTTGTTCTTGTTTCTTGGGCCATCGTCCTCTTCATCATCATCATCATCATTCATCTTGCTGAGGGAACCTCTCTTTGGTGGGGATTCTTTCTCAATCACCTTCCACTTCCCGCTATCTTTGAGAAGTTCCCAACAATGCTCTAGCTGAAATGCCTTTTTGCATGAAGCTTCCATGTCCTTGTAACTTTCTTGCGCAATTTGTCCTACAAAATGGAAACAATGTCAAATTGTGCAACTGCTCCGAGTTGTACAAAAGATTTGCACTTGGGACATGAAAACGAACTCACATAGTTGGCTTTGACGACACCACTTGTAGGTGCATTGCGCACTTGCGTCAAGAAAGCAGCCCAACGACTACAAATTGGCTTGATGACATCCCAACGACTTTGAAGAGACCGAAAGATGCGTGGCGTCCCGTTGGGATACTTTGTCATCATGGGGAAGAATGATCCTCGATCCTTTTCCAACACCGCTTCACGGTTTGGTTGGTGCCGGTGCACGCATCTAGAGACACCGACTCCCAAGCCTTGGTCAAAACTTTATCTTCCAATGGAGTATAGTTCTTCGATCTTGCGTATTTTTCTTGCGCTTCGTCGTACACCCCCTTGTCAACCTCCTCCACATCATCTTCTTCCCCGTGACCACGCCACCATCCATCTCGTTGTAACCGTCCTCACCGATCGGGGTTTGATCGATGTCGACGGTGTTGTCGTCCAAGATTTGCACGAAGTCGGCCCGCGCATGATGGATACCAACGCTACAATTGCGCTCGACATGTCACGTACAAGAGGAATGAACTCAAATGAAAGAAGTGCGGGAAACCGAAGAATCATACCTTGCGCCCATTCAGTCGAACATCTTGGGGGTGGCAGCAGCGCCATCGCCAGGAGTGCTCGGGGCAGCTCTTGTCAGAGCAATCGGGGGAGGTATTGGCAGGGTAGCTCTTCCCGCGAGCTTCTTGCGTTTCACACCGGAAGCCTTCCCCTTCTTCATCGGCGGTTGCCCGGCCAAATTCGCATCGAAGGCGGCGTGGTGGGCGGGCGGGCAAGCCTTCTCGGCGAGGCCGGCACGAGCGCCGCCCTGGACGACGACGTTGCCTTGCTGCTTGCGAGGTGGCGGGTGCAGCCTAGAATGGCGACAGGCGTGGCATGGCCGCCGATGAGATCTACTGAAGGGGTTGGTGCGTGGATGGCGTCCGCGTTGACATCCGAAGGCTGAGAGGCTTCCATGTCGGTGGAGGGACACCGGGGAAGGTGCTCTGGGGCGAGCGGACGGAGGTGGTTGGGGGCAGAGGGAGAGGGAAGCGGGAAGAGTCGTGTGGAAATGTCCCTCCCGCCAAATCTCGCAGCTGATAGGGGTCGAGCTTGGGTCGGCCTCCCGCCCCGTGAATCTAAAGGTTGAGGGCGAAGTTTTTTCGCGCCCTGCAATTTTTTTACAGCTCACGCGCCGATATAATTTTTTTTTACAATTCGCGTGTTGATACTGTGTCTGGTCGAGGCTTTTTTTTTGGCCTGAAACCGTAAACGGGCGGTTATTTTGCGGGTCGACACATTTTAAGGGGCCTGCTAGAGATGCTCTTAGCATGCTAATTAATCCCTTCACTAGGCTGCTGTGATATGTAGGTTATGACTAGGAGTTTCATATATGTATGTGTGTCACTTCTTGTTGAGCAGAATAGTAGTTTCTTCAAGCATATTAGAATAGTAGTCGACAAAGAATGATATATACGCACTCAAATACAAGGACTTATGATGGTATCCCATGACCGAAGATTATGAAAACAAATTTTCTTTTCTAGTTAGAGACGAACAACTACAATGGGTTGTCTAGACAGTGTTTTTGGTTCATAATTTCTTAATGGTATTTTTAAATCTAGAATTGCATGTGAGGATCATGTTCATTATATGTGTTTTTCTGGTTAACAAAAACAGGCTGGGATACTTTGACTGTTAATTGGTGTGGTTGATTTCAAAAGTTGCAAGCAACATAAAACAATAGTTGTAAAAAAAATAAGACTGGTTGTTAAAGACAAGCAAAATGGTGAAATGGATGGCAATTGGCAATGTAAAGTGATCATTAATAATATCAAATATTTGTAGTGAGGGGAAAAGTGGTCGCTAATGTAAGAATTGTAGTCGTTATTTCCTCACAGTTAACGAAAACAGATTGTCCCATCATTACAAAATAATGACGGGAAAATGTGGTCATTATTACTTTTAACGACGGAGCCTATCATGACCACAAAGACGTGGTCGCTAATGAGTTTCAACGACCACATTCTTTTTTCTGAAAAATGCGAGCACCAGGATTTGAACCCTGGTGGGTTGGGGATACCACTGTCCACCTAACCATCTCAACCACAGGTTGGTTCGCAACGACCACATTCTTACTTTTAGTGACCACATATCTTGTCATTAAAAATCGTTTTCCTAGTAGATGCTCCCAAGAACAACTATGTAAACTGTTATTACTTTTTAATACATAGTTCCAGCAGAATAGAGGTCGGAACAAAATCAAGAGAAATTAGATAGCTAGCAAGAAGGAAGTAGCAACTCACTCTGTGTTGTACAGTGCAAAAACTTTAAAACATCACCGTCAAGGATTTGGTTTATAGATAGAAGTCTTTCATAAGAGACATATAACAACATAATTAGGTGAGTACTGTGTAGCAGCTGATGTTGTTCTCGGCACTGAAGAAGAAAAAGACAGCCACATATAGAAAAGAAAAAGATCAATCATTGGGTTGCACTCCATTTGGTATACTCCACTTTGATCTTCTTCAGCTTCACGACCACATCCATCATCGTTATCCTTTGGTCAGGAGAGTCGCAGGAGCAGAGCAAACCCAACTCGAATATTGGCACAAGAAAGACTTCCAAGTGGCGGCTAGAAGAAGGTTCTCGCAGTAGATCGCCATCCACGACATGAACAAGGCTAGCGGGGAATGTCTCAAAAACCCATTGTCTCAGTGTTAGATTCCCAACAAAAATTGCATCCGTGGGTCTCCTTCTAGTGAAGACTTCAAGGAGTATGATGCCGTAGCTGAATACATCACTCTTTCGTGATGCTTTCCGAAGCGATCCATATTCTGCTTATGGATTTCACAAATAGAAAATCAAATCATGATATATTTAACCAATTACTAGGTTTGTAAGAAAAATAGATATCAAGATTGATAAAAAATGTGAGCCAAGTACCTGGTGCCATGTACCCAACTGTCCCAGGCATGGTCGCAGAGATCACAGAGGTTTCATCACCTAGTAGCAACCTTGCAATGCCGAAATCTGCTACATGCGCGGTCATGTCCTCATCAAACAACACATTGCTTGGCTTCAAGTCACAGTGCAAGACCACCTCGTGGTGCTCATGGTGCAGATACTCCATTGCCATAGCCACGTCAAGCATTATGCCTATCCTATCCAATAACCCCAAGTGCCTTGTGCTTTGAGAGTAGTGCAAGAGCACATCTAAAGTGCCATTGGGCATGTACTGAAGCACTAATGCTCTGAAATCCAGATTGGAACATGTATTTAGTATCCTTATAAGGTTACGATGCCGTGCCATACGGAGAACCTGACACTCGGCATCAAAGCTTTTGATGCCCTGCAAAAGCTGCATGTTTATGACTTTTATTGCAACCACCAAACCGTTGTTTAGTTGACCCTTGAAAACTTTTCCAAAGCTTCCATACCCCAAAAGGTTGCTCTCGCTGAAGTTATTTGTAGCGCGAGCGAGCTCATGGTAAGGGACCAGAGGATGACTTGTCACGTCAACTATATCAATAGAAACTGGCATCCCTTGCTGATTGCTAGTTTTCCTTCTTATCATTGCATATGAATATGAAGCTAAAACACCAATCACTATAATGATGGTAGGGACTACAATTTTCAAAATTCCACCTTTAGTTTTTTGTTGGTTACTTGGACATGTTGAAAACCCTAATCGTGAAGCACCACAAAGACCTGAGTTCCCCATCAAGGAGTGTATGCTAATGTTTGAGAAGATCCCTCCATTGGGTATCTGACCTTTTAGATTATTGAAAGATAGGTCCAAACTATTGAGCAGGGTAAAATTGGCCAGGTAATTTGGGATGGTACCGAAGAAATCATTATGTGATAGGTCCAAGGATTTCAAGCTGGTTAGCTTGTTGAAAGAGTTTGGAATTGAACCGGAGAAGGAATTTTGTGATAGGTTCAAGTTGGTTAATGTTTGAAGTTGTCCAACCGAATCTGGGATCCTACCAACAAAGTGATTGGTAGAGAGATCCATGCTAATAATTTGTTTAGAATAGCCCATATCCAATGGTAGTGCACCATTTAAAGAGTTTTGGGACAAATCTAGGTCTACTAAGCTACCAGTATGAAACAAACTTGGTGGCAGAGTTGATGTTAATTGGTTTCTTGATAAGCTGAGAAATTCTAACTTAGTGAGGTTGCCGATGTTTTCTGGTATGGAACCAGAGAAACAATTGTCGTTGAGAAAAATATGGTCTAGATTCTTGAGCATGGCAATCTGAGATGGGATGGAGCCAAACAAATTATTTTTCTCGAGGTCAAGCCATTCTAGATTTGTCATCATCATGATGGACTCTGGAATTGCACTATGAAGTTGGTTTTCTGAAAGATCTAGCACAAATAGGCCAGTTAAATTTGAAATTGTGGTTGGAATTCCTCCAACCAACCTGTTTTCACGTGCTAAAAAAACTTGCAGCTCGCTTGATATATTCCCTACATTGTTAGGGAGACTACCCGTGAAATTATTTGACTTGATGCTAAGGTATTGGAGATTTGGAAGATTAGAGAAAACGGGTAAGAAGTTGACATCCCCATGTAGGTAGTTAGTTGAAATATCAAGGATCATCAAAGAGTTCATGTTACCGATAGATCCAGGTATTGATCCAGTCAACATGTTTTGGTCCAACAATAGGATTGCTAATTCAGTTGCATTATCAAGAGAAGCAGGAATGGGTCCTATTAGCTCGTTCTCCGAAAGATTCAATTGTGACAGTTGACTTAACTGTTCGAGTTCTGTTGGAATGGCTCCTGTTAGGTTGCAGGATCCAAGGTCAAGGAGCTCTAGCGAAGTGAGGTTGCTAAGCGTGCTAGGGATTGACCCGAAAAGGCCATTCTCGCCCATGGCCAACCAAATGAGACGAGTCAACTTGCCTAGCCATGTTGGCACAACACCCTCAAATGAATTAAGGGAGAAGGAAATAACTTTGAGGTATTGACAAGACGCAAGGCCCAATGGAACATGGCCTGTGAAATTGTTCTGTCCTATGGCGATAATCTGTAGCATCGGGAGATTGAAACTTGCATTTGTAGGGAAAGAACCAGTTAAGTAGTTATGGGTGAGATAGATACCCTGCAGTTTAGACATGTTAAAAATGGAAGGAGGCACTAGGCCGGTGAGATGATTGTAATGCATAATAAGGTTGCGGAGCAGTGGCAAGGAGCCAACGCAAGATGGTATTGACCCTGACAGGCTATTGTTGGCGAAGTTTAAATAAGTTAACATAGGGGTATTGTTAAACATGTCGGTCGGTATAGATCCACTAATGGAATTTTTCATGAGATTTATATAGGCAAGATTGTACAGGTTGCGTAGCTCTAGCGGGATTGAACCAGATAGAAGGTTCAGTTTTAGATCAAGAACTTGAAGCCTTGAGAGGTTTCCTATAGTAGGAGGGATGCTATCTGAGAGGCCATTGTAGCCAAGTCTCAGGAATTCAAGGCGATGAAGTCTACCTAAATCATGTGGGATAGAGCCCGTGATGTTGGTGTTGTTGAGATTGAGGACAGAGAGGAAAGAGAGGTTACCGAGGTGAGGTGTGATGGGTCCATAGAGAGGTGTATCCGGCAGCGACAGAGCTGTGACGCGCTGCCTCCGCCGGCTGCATTCGATGCCGACCCAGTGGCAGAATGATGTGCTGGTTGTCCAGTTGCCGGCGAGGACACCAAGAGGGTCGGAGAGCTGGGCTTTGAAAGCCAGCAGACTGGCAAGGTCTGTGTCACTGCCATTGCGGTTGGGAGAGGAAGCGCCGGAACAAGCTACAGAAATGGCTGATAGGACTAGGAGGATGGAAAGGAATGCGATGGTCATTGTGGTGCTCCTGCTCGTCTGCTCACCAAGCTGCTCATATATACACACTCCAAGTGTGGTTCGCCGAACTTTCGCTCAAGTGGGGCTGCTAATGGCCAAGCTGCCCTTTTCTTGGAAGGAAGGAGCTTCACACCCGTGACGATGACAAAGGAAGCTCTTTCAAGTGGAGTGTGCCTTTTTCTCTGTCAGTATGTAGTGGGTATTAGTTTTTTGCTAGAATTCCACAATGTAGTGCCCGTGAGCTACTTTGGACAGAAAATACCCTAGACTGTTCACCGGAGGTGCGGCCACATCCACATGCATGTGTACAGAGTGTGTGCATGCAGGGTTACTATGGTCCAAAAGTACAGCTCCACTTGAAGCTACAGACCATGCGCACTGTATATTGAACCAGAGCGAGTACCAAGTGGCTCTCTGGCTGTTTGTATTGCACGCGGAAACATCGAACCTGTTCAACGTGTCGTGATTATCAAACGCATACAGAAAAGTTAGTCAAACTTCGGCACCTATGGGGAGTGGGGGCATATCTCGTCTAGACAATGAACCAGCTGCAGGTAGAATCTAATATCCGAATGTATAAACTACAGGATACCCATGTGTTGTTGCCGGAATTAGTTGACAATTATTTTATTGACATCGGAACCAAAATTAAAAATACATATGACTTGTATTTGATGGTCGACGCGTACGACTGGCGGATAATTAGAGAGATCTGTCGGCTCGCTAACCATTGGATGTAACGTTAACGGATGTCCGATCTAGGAGTACCCGAAAGCAGCCATCTCTTTGGAGGGGTGTCGTAGAAGGCCCTCCGCAATAGCTAGCTTGTTGCAATCACACGAGCATGTACTTCTTTATTTTTTTGCAACAGAGGTCGTGTTGCGGAAATTTATCGCAATAAAGGTCTTGTTGCATAACTTATTTATTTATTTATTTTTGCAACAGGGTTCTTGTTGCAGAATTTTTTTGCAATAAAAATCTTGTTGCATTTTTTTTGCAACAAAGGTCTTATTGCGGAAATTTTTCGTAACAAAGGTCTTATTGCAGAAATTTTAAATATCGACTGCAAAAATCTTTTTGCAACAAGGGTCAAGTTGCAGATTATTTTTTGCAACAGAGTTCATATTGGAGTTTCTTTTTTCAAATAGAGACCATGACATGAAGGAGTTGGTTCTGACGGCAGGAAGATCCATGGCCGAGCCGGGCGTTGCCGCAGGAGCTTGAGGTGGTCGTGGGCATGACCGAAGCTGGCGTTGCAGCAGGAGCTTAAGATGGTGGCGGCCATGGCGAGCGTTGCTGAAGGAGATGGTGGTGGCTGCGCACGGGAAAAGGTTGAGGAAGAGATAAGATTAGGGAGAGAAACGTGGGTAGTCCAGTAGGCCACATGTCGCGCAACCAGGATGGCGGACGCGAGCATGATAATCAATCGGTTAATGTTAATCATTTCTCATATTTGATTACGGATCAAAAGCCTCATCTCAGAGCCCCCCCTCCCGCTCTCGTGTCGCCCCTCTTGGGCGACTCGGGAGCGACCCCAAACCCTAGTCGTCGCCACCTCTCCTCCTCCCCCCCCTCCCGCCCCGCCGCCACCTGAGGATCCTGCCGGCTATTGCGCGTGTTCCGGTGAAGGTGGCCGCGAGGATCTGCTGCAGCACGCCGCTGTGAGGGGCTCTGGAAGCTAGGGTGGCGGCCCTGGGTGGAGATGGCGGCGTCGATCTTTCCGGTGGATGGCGCGTGCCGGTGCTGGTTTTCCCATCTGGCGGCTCTTCTTCCTCTCGGCCCCTTCCCCTCGCGATGGCTTCCTCTCCTGATTTGGTGGCTGGCCCGTCAGATCTGGCCGAGGGATGGGGTGGTGAATTCTTGGAACGGGGGAAACCCCTGGTCGATTTCGCGTCGACCTCGACGTCGGCGGCGCTCCGGTGTTGTTCCTCTCTTGAGGGCGGGTCGAGCTTCCAGATCGTCCCCCTCTTTCCCCTTCCTGCTTTGGGCGAAAGTCTTGGCCTTTTGTCTAGACGGCGGAGGCGTTCTGGCGTCTCGGTCCTCCTGGAGGCGTCGTTCAAGGGGTGGTTGGCGGTTGGGGGTGGTGCTTGGTGGTGGGTGGAGGCAGCGGTGCTCGGTTCCCCTGGTTGTCGGCATTGGTGGTGGCGTGTGGGTTCTTCCGCATCTGTCAGTGGCTCCCCGCCTTGTTTGTTGGTTGGTTGCCGGCCAGTGGTGGGTGTTCGCGTGTTCGGCATGGTCTAGACGAAGGGGAGATAGTGGTCTCCCCTCCGGGAGTGGCCCGAGGCAGCGGGCGGCGGAGTCGATGGTTTCCTTCAAGCGGTTTGGGCCTTCATGTCCACGGCAATTGTCGACGCAGGGTGGCTTCGGCCCTGCCGTTCTATCTGCACAAGATCTCTGGCGGCTTGATCGCAGTTTCTCTTGATGCTCTGTGTGCTGCTGCTCCGGGTCGTAGTGAATTTGGCATGTATTTTTCAGTTTTTGGTCAAGTCTTTGCCTATGTAATTCAGCACCATTGTATCCTAGCCGGTTGATGGCTTCATTAATTTGATGTCGGGCCTTCGTGCCTTTTCTCTAAAAATTATATTTGCTTATGTATAATTGTAAAATATTTATTGAATATAAGTAGAATAATTGAATGAAAATATTTTCCCATGCATGGTTAATTGTTGTGGTGTTTTTTAATGCATAATTACATGTTGAGGTGGGTCTTATCCCATTTATAATTGTATATTTGCATGTTAAGATAAGGGAACGGAAGACGTGCGTGCATCCTAGCCGCCGCCAGGAGAGGCCAACTTTAGCGCCGTCCTCCGGCGGCTCCCCTCCGCCGGCGATCTCGGTTGTCGGTGGTGAGGGGGGTCGCCAAATCCACGCGCGTGGATCATTTTTACTCCTGTGTAGTCTAGGTTTCTTGGCTGTTCATCGTCTTTGCTTCGGCGGCAACGATGACGACGCTGAATAAAGATTCTTCAGATCCTTCCCTGATGAGGCCATCGGTCTTGTGGTTGGGGATGGATTTGGAAATCAGTCTGTTCAAACAAGGATGGCATGGCGGCGGCGGCATCCTCATGGTGGACATGTGCCCTCGGGCTCCGCCGTTGTGACGACATTTGCTCCAGCGTTGGCGTGGAGCTTGGGAGGTAGTCCAGGAGCGGATGCAGATTGTGGTCTGCATCGACGGCACCTGGAAGACGAAATGTGTGCTGGGTTCGTGGTTCGTGGATGGCAGGTATGGTTTCCTCCTTCGGCGTCTTAGTCGTGGTGGGGTGCCAGATCTGGAGTTCGATGGCCTGTCTGGGATGTTGCCCTGGTCTGATTCGTTCAACGGCAATGGCTTCACTTTTGGTGAGCCACCTTGGAGGTCCGCAAAGCTGCATATCAGCGATGGAGCCGCGTCGAGCTCGGGTGAGGAGGTGATCTGTCATTCTTTTTTTTGGTGGTTGCTATGGTGGTGCCGGAGGCAGGTGACGGGCGTTAGTGTCAAGCTCGAAGATGTTCTGCTATCTTTTCAGATTTATCATGTCGGTTTTTACGTGACTTGTACTTTGTTCTTTATGATATGAGTGAGACACGTATTATCATGCAAAAAAAAGATAAATAAGTTAGTAAGGATAAATGTCTTAGACATATATAATACAGGAGTAATGCTACACGTACAAACGAGTTACAAGGTTTTACAAAGAGAGTTAATTTGATTGGTCGATAGATTGGGAGGCGGCCCACCCCCTTGAAAATCAGGTGGGGTAAGTTTGTGATTGATTAGTAGATGAAAAAAATCCTAGTCAGCGTGTAATTGCGTGTAACTCTTTGTATGTTTAGCATTATTGATAATACAGTATACATAATAGATGAAACTCGCAGTGATTCATTAGGCAAGGCCAACGCTCTAGTGTGGACCGTTGCCCGGTAAGACCACGTCGAAAGTGAGTAGCTGTGGAGGAGAGAGATGGAAAAGACAGGCACTTAAAAAGATGAGGTGTAGCATGCAGAGGAGCCGGTCTCCTGGAGACAAATAGCATGATCTGGAGGAAGAAAGAAAGAATGCATGGACGCGGTGAAACGGCTCGTGAGTAGGTGGTCAGGCGGGCTTATGCCGAGGAAAAGTACATGTCCATAGCGGGACTAAAATGTATAGAACCATCACTTTAGTTTCATAGCTTTTGAAAAATCACCACTTTATACCACATCGAAATTTTGACAGTGAAAAAAGAAAACACTGATGAACCCGTCAGGCTGAGTTGGTAGAAAAAATTACGACGTTGGCAAATTGACTTGGTCCTCTTCGTCTTCCTCCTCCTTACTCTCATTGTAGCATTTTATCACATACCTTGCATGCAACCACCACCATAGAAACAAAGCGTGTTCGGCAACGCCTCAGACCACCGACCAGGGCGACGAGGAAGGCGGGTTCGAGAACTATGTAGACATGACCGAGAATCGTTTCCGGTCAATAACCAATAGCGGAACCTGGATGCTCATATTGGCTCCTACATATTCTACGAAGATCTTTATCGATCAAACCGCATAATAATATACGTTGTTCCCTTTGTCATCGGTATGTTACTTGCCTGAGATTTGATCGTCGGTATCTCAATACCTAGCTCAATCTCGTTACCGGCAAGTCTCTTTACTCGTTCCGTAATGCATCATCCCGCAACTAACTCATTAGTCACATTGCTTGCAAAGCTTATAGTGATGTGCATTACCGAGAAGGCCCAGAGATAGCTCTCCAACAATCGGAGTGATAAATCCTAATGTCGAAATACGCCAACTCAACAAGTACCTTCGGAGACACATGTAGAGCACCTTTATAATCACCCAGTTACGTTGTGACGTTTGATAGCACACAAAGTGTTCCTCCGGTAAACAGGAGTTGCATAATCTCATAGTCATAGGAACATGTATAAGTCATGAAGAAAACAATAGCAACATACTAAACGATCAAGTGCTAAGCTAACGAAATAGGTCAAGTCAATCACATCATTCTCTTAATGATGTGATCCCGTTAATCAAATGATAACTCATGTCTATGGCTAAGAAACTCAACCATCTTTGATTAACGAGCTAGTCAAGTAGAGGCATGCTAGTGACACTATGTTTGTCTATATATTCACACATGTATTATATTTCCGGTTAATACAATTCTAACATGAATAATAAACATTTATCATGAAATAAGAAAATAAATAATAATTTTATTATTGCCTCTAGGGCATATTTCCTTTAGAGGCTGGGGGTAATCCTCCTTTTATAAAACAAATAATCAATTGATGCACCACGGTGTTCTTCATCTCCGGTCGCGCATCGGTTTGCACCATGGCCACCTCCACCCAGACTCCAAGTTGCATGATAATCTTTAAAGATTAGAGCCTACTCCATCGCCACGTTCTGTGTAAAGGTGCCCAATCATACCATAAATAGCGCACCAATCTGGAAGACGTTCAAACTTGACTTTAAGTATCTTCAAGTTTCTTCTCTTTCACAACCAAGGCATGGTTTTTGAGCTGATTTCCAATGTCTAGTACGATCATCACCTGGTTGATTTTTTTTTGAAGGCCACGGTTTTACAAACAATAGAACGAGTTAATTGCATAGAAGTGCCACAATTGGGGCATCACATACAGATTGATATCACGATTGCTAATTTTTGCATGTCAGTATCAAGTTTGGTGCTAGCCATTACAAAAAAGTCTAAATCGCATATAAATACGTATTGACAGTGTATCTGAGTATCTGACCGAGGGGGGCCGCCTGTGCCTTTGTGGCAGTTTTTTTGCAGAAAACCCCCTAGCTTTATATGTAATCACATAAATACCCATTATTTCGCGGGGAAAACGCTATTGAGACGGTTTTACAAACAATAGAACGAGTTAATTGCATAGAAGTACCACAAATGGGGCATCACATGCAGATTGATACCATGATTACTAATTTTTGCATGCCAGTACCAAGTTTGATGCTAGCCATTATAAAAAGGTCTAAATCGCGTATCTCTACTCCTAATGCAGCAGTTGGTGAATAGTCCGTCGATTTTTTTTCACTGGTTTTATTTCGTCTACCCACCCGCCTCTGTCAAATCGCTGGTTTTTATTCGTCTATCGCCCCACCAACATTATGTCACAACCCTAACGCGAAAAAACCATGCCAAAAAAGACCCTGTGATCGATGCGTTGTGCCCAGATCAGATCTTTCGCCGCCGCCAACCATCCCTTCGCTAGCCCGATCCACCCCCTCGCCCCCGCCGGACATCCCTACCTTTGCCGCGGCCGATCCTAACTTTCGCCGCCGCCGCCCTTCAGCGGACGGCGCCGCATTCCCGTTTAGGAGGCGCCGGCGATCACGCCCAGGATCCGGTGGCGATTCCCTTCTGGACACGCCCATCATCTCTGCCGGCGCTGATCCCAGTTCATGAGTACGTATTACAACAGAGGCGCTTACAGTACCTACTTTCAACAGATCCGCGCATTGTTGATATACATTCATTGTTTCAAATACATCGACTGCATGGACATCCAACTTCCGCTCCTGGAGCATGGGAGGACAGACACCCAGACTGCCTGCCACAAAATAGACTTGTTTATTAAACATTGCACTGATTTGCTTAGGAGCTGCTAATTCCATACATGAACTGCATGACGAACTGTTTATGCAAGATGCCATACAATTTCCTTGTCACCAACTGTAGCATATTTGCAAAAGTGATTGTGTTGCTTGTACTTACTTGACCTGCTTAGTCTGCTGCTTGTTCTTCTAACGTTTGTAGAAGTGTTTTTCTGCATAGAAGAAAGATTCTCTCGCTTTACAGAAAATTTTAAATGTATATATAAGCTAGCACAAGCAATCGTGCTATGCAAGCCACTTTGTCACTTTGTGCAGAACAATCAACTACTCAAATGATTATACTGGATGCAGGTATATGTTCTAATGGCATGCTGGAAAGCATGTTTTTTCTAAAACTTCTTAAATGTTTATACTGGATGTATAAATGTACTACAAATCAACAAGTTCTGCACCAAAACAGCAGAGTGAAAAGATATGCAGCCCTTCATTCCTATGAGCACTTAAGTAGACGAGCAGATCATTTGTTTTGCCACAGAACAATCAACTACTCAATTGATTATACTGGATGCAGGTATATGTTTTAATGGCATGCTGGAAAGCATGTTTTTTTCAACAAGCCTTGAACTCTAAATATGAATCTGATGGTCTAGATGGGCGAGCAATGATGATAAATCATCTATTGTAACATTAAAACGTTAAGTGATGTTGCTACAGCTCACTAACATGAACAACACAAAATCTTGAGCTCGTCGTTCCTTTCAATTTTGAATAACAAGTCAAATTTCAGTTGGATCGCAAACCTATTAATATATCACAATCCAGCTAGGTTCAACATCCTTGGTTGCCAGCCCGAATCTACTTGAAATATCTGCAGATCAGGAAGAAAACAAGAAGAAACTTAGCAAAAGCATTTCACAAATTTAGTTCACAAGCCACCGTTAAGAGTACAAAATCTGTGCTTACAGGTACGTATGGGGAATCCACAAAGCAAAGCAGCGGAACATATGACATCGTCGGATGTACCTCCAGGTAGATATTTTTCTATATAACTTGCTATACATGTCAAGCTAGATCCCGATTGTGATTTCATGTACTGAAGTGGTTGCAGATAAGTTGGATGGGACATATGATGTTGAGAACTACCCAAATACCCCAAGTATGCCAGTTGGATCCACACCGCGACCGGTTGTTCCGCATAATGAGTTTGTGAGTACTGAAGTTGTTGCATATGAGATGGATGGGACAATATTTGATGATAATTACCCTATTATTCAAGGTATGAGTCTGTGCGGAGAGAGTACTCATAATTTTACTGTCTTGATTTGATTAACTGTATCTCAGTTACTTGTATGAACCAACTTCAGATCGGTCCATACCAAGACAGACCGCACAGCTGGTTGTTCCCCAACACACTAATGGTGATATCACATATGTTCAGCCGCCTTCCCATATGGTCTCAGGTGAGTATTAAACATAGAGAATAATTGATGATCTTCGGTTAGCAGTAAACTGACTTGTTATGTCCACTATCGGGTTTTTCATCAAGCAGACAACCCAGCTAGCTCATTCATATTGAATGAGGCTTCGTTTGTGCCTCTCAGTTGTATCTCAAACGAGTCTGCCACAGCCGCAGCACAAAGTTTAAATGGTATTACCTGATTCGTATTTAGTTGTGAACCTTATCATGCTTGTGGAGTTTGTCTTGCATATGTACAAAAATCATGTTGCTCTTGTGTTGTTACAGAGACTCCTGATTTGTCTCATATAGATGGAAGAAGACAAGTATACATTAATGCAACTGCTCAAGTTTTACCGGCATCCGACTCAACATCCGAGCACATGACTACACGAACTATCTTGAATGTCTCCAATCAAACTAAGAAAGTTATCTACTCTGATGAAAAAAAGGAGCAGATAAACGCCAAGAGGCGAGTTGCTTATCGGAAGAAAAAAGATGAGGAAGCAGACAAACTACATCATGAATATCAACCTTCCGTTTCAATGTCTGGTATGTTTGTTTGATTATTAATCAATATAAGTAACAATTAATACAATGTGCATTCCTAGGTTCACTTCTCTCACGTCTTGATGTTTCAATCAGTATATGACAAGAGGGACCTAATAAACGCGTGGAGACGGGCATCGTATCGTAAGAACAAATTGGATGCTGAGGAAAACAAGGAGCCATTTATAGCTCCGAGGCGTGGTGGACATCGAAAGAAAAATGAGGACGCCGCCAACAATCATCTCCATGAACATCTGCCTACCCTTGACATAGCAGGTACGAGTATGCTATATTACAGCAATACGACGAACATATATACGAAGATAAATGAGTATGGCACCTTCAATGAAAAAGCAGTTATGTAAAATGTTCCACGGAGCGCTCTCGGAAATATCACTATGACATCGTCAGAAGTACCTCCAAGTCAATGTTTTTTCTGTAAAACTTGCTATACATATCTTCCTATATCCTGATTGTGATTTCATTTGCTGAAGTGGTTGCAGATAAGTTGGATGGGACGCTTGATGGTGATAACTACTAAAGGATGACAAGTATGATAGATGGAACAACCCCGCAACCGGTTGTTCCCCAACAAACTGATGTTGATATCACATATGTTCATGGGCCTTCCCATTTGATCTCAAGTGAGTATTAAACATAATGAAGAATCGACGCTCTACGGTTAGCAGTAAACGGACACATTATGTCCACTACCGGTTATTTTTACATGAAGCAGACAACCCGGCAACCTCATTAGGGGGTAATGACGCTGCGTTTGTGACTCTCAGTTGTCTCACACACGATTCTGGAGCTGCCATATTACAAAGTGTGAATGGTATTACCGGTTTCGTATTTAGTTGTGAACCGTATAGTGCTTAAAGAGGTTTTGTTGCAGATGTTCATGACTCATATTGCTTTTGTGTTGTTCCAGAGGCTCTAGATGTGTCTCCTATAGATGACAGAAGACACGCATACATTAATGCAACTGCTCAAGTTTTACCTCAACCCGATGCAACATCCGAGCAGATCACTACAGGATCTGTCGTTAATGTGTGCAAACTAACTAAGAAAGGTATCATGTCTGATGAAAAAAGGGAACAAGTAAATGCCAAGAGGCGAGCTGCTTATCACAAGAAAAAAGAAGAGGAAGCAGAGAAACTCTTGCATGAATATCAACCTTCCCTTACAATGTCTGGTAAGATTGTTTGATTTATAATCAATCCAATGAACAATTAATTCAATTTGCATTCCTGTGTTTAGTACTAACACATCTTGCTTCTTAATTGACTAGATGACAAGAGGGAGCTAATAAACGCGCAGAGACGGGCATCGTATCGTAAGAACAAACAGGATGCTGACGAAAACAAGGAGCCTTGAAAAGCTCCGATGCGAGGTGGTTATCGAAAGAAAAAAGTAGAAGCCGCCAACGAGCATCTCCATGAAAATATGTCTGCCCTTGACATATCGGGTACGATTATTCTATAGTTCAGCACTATGGCTAATGGAGATACTCCCTTTGTTGCCAACTATATGATTGTTATCGGAAGATAAATGAGTACATCACTTGAGATCATCATGCAGGTACCCAAAGTGTTCCACGGAGCGCTCTAGGTGATATCACTAATGGGGAACAAACATCGTCGATAATCCTTGACGATAGAAAGATGATTATAAAGGCAAAAAACTCGAGCAACCGTTAATCACCAAGATGGAAATCTTCCTGCCCTTACAACATCAGGTTATGATGCTTTATTTTTCATCTCCATTTTATAGTACATAGTCATAATGTTTCCCATTAAGTATGGTTAATGTATTTTCATGCAAGTCAAACGTTTGAACTTCAATGTTTTAACGTTCACTCGTTTCAGATTCAACTAAGCATTGCATATATACATTAGATAATATATTGGTACCTTTGGTACCAATGACCAATTAATTCAGTATTGATTATGTTTGTACACTGATGTATAACCAGCCGACCCAACTAGGTCCATCCATACATCATTTACACAAGGGGATGCGTTATTGCCTCATTCCACTACAATCACGTCTGATGACATTCATGATTACCACCTAGCTATGAGGCAACATGTTAAGGAACGCAAATGTAACTTAACTCTAAATCAAGTGGAGCAATCAAACGCGAGGAGGCGAGCAACATATCGGAAACAAGTGGATGAGGGATCGAAAGATCTTGAAGAAAAAAATAATAAGCTACGAGAATGGAGGTCATGCAACAAAGAGAAGGGGCAGTTGAGTGCAAAGAGAAAGGCAACTTATGCTTAAAAACACCCCGTGCAAGGAATCCCTCGCACTCCCACGTCCAGACCTAGCAAACTCAACATCTAAATGTCCATCATCCACCTGCCGCGCAATACCCCTCTCTCTGGCTGCCGAAGATGATTCATCTGATGGCGACCCTCCGAGGATCATGCCGAATAACATTGTTGGTACTAATGGTATGGAAATGCTATGGTTACGTTATTATTATCATTATCAGCAACCCTCTTCTGACATGATATCGTCTATTGACACATTCGCCATGACGAAAATGCAGACAAGATCGATGGGTTCCGAGACCGCATCATGGGCGATGAGCCAATGCCATCCGACTTAATGGATGAGGAGTACCACATATTTCATGACCAAGGTATGGTCCACTATGAACTATGAAGTGGTGGAGCTTTTTTTTAATTATAGTTATTAGGAAATAATGTTTTGAACATCATGTTTGAACAAATGCTCGTAGGATATGATAATGACACCATGGAGGAAGACGAGGAAGCGAGCATGTCGTCTGCTATACCTAGCGAGGTTGATCCATTAGACTTTGTCTACACAAACATCCTAGACACCACTCACATCCTCAAGCTCGCCGCAAACTGCAAACACTGCAAGGCCAAAAAGTTTGAGTCTGAGACCGACGGGTTCTGCTGTCGTAATGGCCAGATCAAACTTACGCAACCGGAACCAATCCCAGAGCTGATGAGGCTATGGTCTAGCATGGATGTAGATTCTAGACATTTTCGTGAAAACATACGGTTCTTCAACGGGCATTTCGCCTTCACAACCCTTGGCGTCAGCCTTGATGAGAACTACACAAACATGAAGTCTGGGGTGTAGACATTCAGGGCACACGGCACCATCTACCACAATGTACATTCGTTCGGGCCTAGCTCACGTCCAGAACATCTGCAGTTGTACTTCTATGATGACGACCCAACCATAACTCATCGTAAGGCGGCCACCAAGCAATTAGACCAGGATGTCGCGAAGAAGTTAATACACATACTCAAAGAAAACCCGTACTCCCGGCAATTTAGGAGTTTGGGTGCACACAAGGACAACCTCGACCATTATAGGATAGACCTAAACACTGATAAGAGGCTTGACCAAAGAAGATATAATAGACCGTTGTCATCTAAGGTCGCTGCAATTTGGGTTGAGGGCAACGACCTAGAAAAATGGTTTGATCGGAGGATAACACTTTGCGGTAACAACAATGAAAGGCACAGTATACGTGTGACCTCCGGAGCATATGACCCATTGTCTTATCCCCTATTCTATCCAAGGGGGGAACTAGGTTGGCATCCAAAGCTACCTAAACGTAATGTTCCTTGGGAGGTTGTACTAAATCCTCAACTGGGCCTTGATGATGACGATGATGCAGGTATGTCGTATGCGTCCCACTTTGTTACAAATAATATCTTATTTCTCGAATATATCCTTATTTTGATGGTACTCGATCACTTGCAGAGGGGAATAGCAGGTTGTACGTCTCTCTTAGAGACTACTACTGTTACATGCTACAAACACAGCCTGCCATTTTCAATCCCATACTCTGTGGAGCACGCCTGCTGCAGCAATGGGCAGTCGACATGTATGTCAAGATTGAGAGTTGTCGGTTGAGGTGGTTTAGGAAGAACCAGACGCAGATTCGGGCCGACTTGTATAAAGGAGTTGTTGATGCGAACACATCGGGCAAGACGCGAGCAAGCGCTGCTGGGACAAGAATAGTGCTCCCTGGAACATACCCTGGCGGTGACCGCGACATGAAAAAGAGACATATGGATGCCATGGCAATTGTCCATACATACGGGAAGCCTGACATCTTCTTGACCATGACTTGCAATCCTAAATGGGAAGAGATAACGAATGAGTTGCTGCCTAGTCAGACGGTGCAAGACCGACCTGATATTGTGGCTCGCGTGTTCTACGGCAAACTAGAGGCTATGAAAGACATGTTGTTCAAGAAGCATATTCTGGGAGTTGTTGTTGCTTATGTATACGTAGTCGAGTTCCAAAAAAGGGGCCTTCCCCATGCACATTTTTTGTTGATCATGGACTCAGCATATAAGCTTATCATCCCGGAGCAGTATGACCGACTCATTTCTGCAGAGCTCCCAGACAAGCATAAGTATCCTGAATTGTATGCAATGGTGGTAAAACATATGATGCACGGACCATGCGGTGCTCTAAACCCAAAAAATATATGAATGCAAGAAAACGGATGCTGTTGGGGAACGTAGCAGAAATTCAAATTTTATACGCATCACCAAGATCAATCTATGGAGTAATCTAGCAACGAGGGGAAGGGGAGTGCATCTACATACCCTTGTAGATCGCTAAGCGGAAGCGTTACAAGAACGTGGATTAAGGAGTCGTACTCGTAGCGATTCAGATCATGGTTGATTCCGATCTAAGCGCCGAACAACGGAGCCTCCGCGTTCAACATGCGTGCAGCCCGATGACGTCTCATGTGCCTTGATCCAGCAAGGGGAGAGGGAGAGGTTGGGGAAGACTCCGTCCAACAGCAGCACGACGGCGTGGTGGTGGTGGAGGAGCGCGGTACTCGAGCAGGGCTTCGCCAAGCACTACGAGAGACGAGGAGGGAGATAGGTAGGGCTGTGCCTTGGGAGAGAGAGACTCATATGTTGGGCAGCCCCAAAACCTCCACTATATATAGGTGAAGGGAGAGGGGAAGGCGCCCTAGGGTTTCCCCTAGGGGGGGCGGCGGCCAGGGCAGATGGGATCTCCCCTTTGGGTGACTTGGCCCCCAAGCCAGGAGGTGGGAACCCTAGATGGGGCGCCCCAAACCCCTGGTCACGTGGGAATAGGTGAGGGGGGCGCACAACCCCTTAGTGGGCTGGTTTGCCCCCTCCCCTTGGCCCATGAAGCCCCCCAACACTTGTCGGGGCTCCCGAAACACCTTTCGGTCATGCTGGTCATCACCCGATACCTCCAGAACACTTCCGGACTCCAAAACCCTTCGTCCAATATATCAATCTTCACCTCCGGACCATTCCGGGACTCCTCGTGACGTCCGGGATCTCATCCGGGACTCCGAACAACATTAGGTAACCGCGTACATACCTTCCCTATAACCCTAGCATCATCGAGCCTTAAGTGTGTAGACCCTACGGGTTCGGGAACCATGCAGACATGACCGAGACAACTCTCCGGCCAATAACCAACAGCGGGATCTGGATACCCATGTTGGATCCCACATGTTCCACGATGATCTCATCGGATGAACCACGATGTCAAGGATTCAATCAATCCCGTATACAATTCCCTTTGTCTACCGGTATAGTACTTGCCCGAGATTCGATCGTCGGTATGTCGATACCTTGTTCAATCTCGTTACCGGCAAGTCTCTTTACTCGTTCCGTAACACATCATCCCGTGATCAACTCCTTGATCACATTGTGCACATTATGATGATGTCCTATAGAGTGGGCCCAGAGATACCTCTCCGTCACACGGAGTGACAAATCCCAGTCTCGATTCATGCCAACCCAACAGACACTTTCGGAGATACCCGTAGTGCACCTTTATAGCCACCCAGTTACGTTGTGACGTTTGGTACACCCAAAGCATTCCTACGGTATCCAGGAGTTGCACAATCTCATGGTCTAAGGAAAAGATACTTGACATTTAGAAAGCTTTAGCAAACGAACTACACGATCTTGTGCTATGCTTAGGATTGGGTCTTGTCCATCACATCATTCTCCTAATGATGTGATCCCGTTATCAATGACATCCAATGTCCATGGTCAGGAAACCTTGACCATCTGTTGATCAACGAGCTAGTCAACTAGAGGCTCACTAGGGACATGTTGTGGTCTATGTATTCACACATGTATTGTGGTTTCCGGTCAATACAATTATAGCATGAATAATAGACAATTATCATGAACAAGGAAATACAATAATAACCATTTTATTATTGCCTCTAGGGCATATTTCCAACAGTCTCCCATTTGCACTAGAGTCAATAATCTAGTTCACATCACCATGTGATTGTAATGAATCAACACCCATGGGGTTTGATCATATCTCGCTTGTGAGAGAGGTTATTAGTCAACAGATCTGAACCTTTCAGATCCGTGTGTGCTTTGCAAACCTCTATGTCATCTCCTAGATGCAGCTACCACGCTCTATTTGGAGCTATTCCAAATAACTGTTCTACTATACGAATCCGGTTTACTACTCAGAATAATCTGGATTAGTGTCAAAGTTTGCATCGGCGTAACCCTTTACGACGAACTCTTTTACCACCTCCATAGTCGAGAAAATTCCTTAGTCCACTAGTTACTAAGGATAAGTTTGACCGCTGTCCTGTGATCCATTCCTGGATCACTCTTGTACCCCTTGAATGACTCATGGCAAGGCACACTTCCGGTGCGGTACACAGCATAGCATACTATAGAGCCTACGTCTGAAGCATAGGGGATGACCTTCGTCCTTTCTCTCTCTTCTGCCGTGGTCATGTCTTGAGTCTTACTCAATACTCACACCATATAACACAGCCAAGAACTCCTTCTTTGCTGATTTATTTTGAACTCCTTCAAAATCTTGTCATGGTATGTATTCATTTGAAAGTACTATTAAGCGTTTTGATCTATCCTTATAGATATTGATGCTCCATGTTCAAGTAGCTTAATCCAGGTTTTCATTGAAAAACACCTTTTCAAATAACCCTATATGCTTTCCAGAAATTCTCCATCATTTCCAATCAACAATATGTCAACAACATATACTCATCAGAAATGCTATAGTGCTCCCACTCACTTCTTTGGAAATACAAGTTTCTCATAAACTTTGTATAAACCCAAAATCTTTGATCATCTCATCAAAGCGTATATTCCAACTCTGAGATGCTTACTCCAGTCCTTAGAAGGATTGCTGGAGCTTTGCATACTTGTTAGCATCTTTTAGGATTGACAAAACCTTCTGGTTGTATCACATACAACCTTTCCTCAAGAAAAACATCGAGGAAACAATGGTTTTTGACATCCTATCTGCAATATTTCATAAATAATGCAGTAACTGCTAATATTATTTCAACAGACTCTTAGCATCGCTACGAGTGAGAAAATCTCATCATAGTCAACTCCTTGAACTTGTCAGAAAACATCTTAGCGACAAGTCGAGCTTTGTTAATGGTGACACTTACCATCATTGTCTGTCTTCCCTTTTAAAATCCATCTGTACCCAACAACCTTATGACCATCAAGTAGTTCTTCCAAAGTCTACACTTTGTTTTCATACATGGATCCTCTCTCGGATTTTATGGCCTTGAGTCATTTGTCGGAATCCAGACCCACCATCGCTTCTCCATAGCTTGTAGGTTCATTGTTGTCTAGCAACATGACCTCTAAGACAGGATTGCGCACCACTCTGAAGTAGTACGTGTCCTTGTCGACCTACGAGGTTCGGTAGTGACTTGATCCGAAGCATCATGATCACTATCATCAGCTTCCACTTCAATTGGTGTAGGTGCCACATGAACAACTTCCTGTGCCGTGCTACACACTGGTTGAAGTAATGGTTCATTAACCTCATCAAGTCTCCACCGTCCTCCCACTCAATTCTTTCGAGAGAAACTTTTCCTCGAGAAAGGACCCGTTTCTAGCAACAATCACTTTTGCTTCTGGATCTGAATTAGAAGGTATACCCAACTGTTTTGGGTGTCCTATGATGATGTATTTATCCGCTTTGGGTTCGAGCTTATCAGGATGAAACTCTTTCACATAAGCGTTGCAGCCCCAAACTTTCAAGAAACGACAGCCTAGGTTTCTCTAAACCATAGTTCATACACTGTCATCTCAGCGGAATTACGTGGTGCCCTATTTGAAGTGAATGCCTTTGTCTCTAATGCCTAACCCATAAACGATAGTGGTAATTCGATAAGGGACATCATGGTATGCCCCATATCCAATAGGGTGCATCTGTGATGTTCGGGCACACCATCACACTATGGTGTTCCAGGCGGTATTAGTTGTGAAACAATTTCCAGAATGTCTTAATTGTATACCAAACTCATAACTCAGATATTCATCTCTATGATCATATCATAGACATTTTCTCTTGTCACGATGATCTTCAACTTCACTCTGAAATTACTTGAACCTTTCAATAATTCAGACTTGTGTTTCATCAAGTAAATATACTCAGCATCTACTCAAATCATCTGTGAAGTAAGAACATAACGACATCCACTGTGTGCCTCAGGACTCACTGGACTGCACACATCAAAATGTATTACTTCCAACAAGTTGCTTTCTTGTTCCATTTCACTGAAAACGAGGCCTTTCAGTCATCTTGCCCATGTGGTATGATTTGCATGACTCAAGTGATTCAAAATCAAGTGAGTCCAAACAATCCATCTACATGGAGTTTCTTCATGCGTATATACCAATAGACATGGTTCGCATGTCTCAATCTTTTCAAAAACGAGTGAGTCCAAAGATCCATCAACATGGAGCTTCTTCATGCATTTTATACCAATATGACTCAAATAGCAGTGCCACAAGTATGTGGTATTATCATTACTATCTTATATCTTTTGGCATGAACATGTGTATCACTACGATCGAGATTCAATAAACCATTCAGTTTAGGTGCAAGACCATTGAAGGTATTATTCAAATAAACAGAATAACCATTATTCTCCTGAAATGAATAACCGTATTGCGATAGACATAATCTAATCATGTCTATGCTCAATGCAAACACTAAATAACAATTATTTAGGTTTAAAACCGATCCCGATGGTAGAGGGAGCGTGCGATGTTTGATCACATCAACCTTGGAAATACTTCCAAGACATATCGTCACCTCGCCTTTAGCTAGTCTTCGTTTATTCCGTAGCCTTTTATTTTGAGTTACTAACACTTAGCAACTGAACCGGTATCTATTACCATGGTGCTACTAGGATTACTAGTAAAGTACACATCAATATAATGTATATCCAATATACTTCTGTCGACCTTGCCAGCCTTCTCATCTACCAAGTATCTAGGGTAGTTCTGCTTCAGTGACCGTTCCCCTCATTACAGAAGCACTTTGTCTCGGGTTTGAGTTCAACCTTGGGTTTCTTCAATAGAGCAGCAACTGATTTGCCATATCATGAAGTATCCCTTCTTGCCCTTGCCCTTCTTGAAACTAGTGGTTTCACTAACCATCAACAATTGATGCTCCTTCTTGATTTCCACTTTCGCGGTGTCAAACATCGCGAATATTTCAAGGATCATCATATCTATCCCTGATATGTTATAGTTCATCACGAAGCTCTAGTAGCTTGGTGGCAATGACTTTGGAGAAACATCACTATCTCATCTGGAAGATTAACTCCCACTCGATTCAAGTGATTGTTGTACCCGGACAATCTAAGTACAAGCTCAACGATTGAGCTTTTCTCCCTTAGTTTCTAGGCTAAGAAACTCGTCGGAGGTCTTATACCTCTTGACGTGGGAACGAGCCTGAAATCCCAATTTCAACCCTCGAAACATCTCATATGTTCCGCGACATTTCAAAATCGTCTTCGGTGCCTCAATTCTAAACCGTTTAACATTACTGAACTATCACGTAGTTATCAAAACGTGTATGTCAGATGTTGGCAACATCCACAAATGATGTTCGAGGTTCAGCACACCGAGCGATGCATTAAGGACATAAGCCTTCTACGCAGCAATGAGGACAATCCTCAGTTTACGGACCCGGTCCGCATAATTGCTACTATCAACTTTCAACTAAATTTTCTCTAGGAACATATCTAAAACAGTAGAACTAAAGCGCGAGCTATGACATAATTTGCAAAAACCTTTTGACTATGTTCAGGATAATTAAGTTCATCTTATGAACTCCCACTTAGATAGACATCCCTCTAGTCATCTAAGTGATACATGATCCGAGTCAACTAGGCCGTGTCCGATCATCACGTGAGACGGACTAGTCATCATTGGTGAACATCTTCATGTTGATCGTATCTACTATATGACTCATGTTCGACCTTTCGGTCTCTTGTGTTCCGAGGCCATGTCTGTACATGTGTAGGACCTTGAGAAGAGGTGTCTAGAGGGGGGGTGATTAGACACTAAGTACCAAAGTTGCAGTTTTTAACTTCTTCAAGTTTAAGTGGATTTTAAGCACAAATTTAACATTCACAACATATAGCAAGCAAGCATGCAAAGAGTATATGAGCAGCGGAAAGTAAAGCATGCAACTTGCAAGAATGTAAAGGGAAGGGTTTTGGAGGATTCAAACGCAATTGGAGACACGGATGTTTTTGGCGTGGTTCCGATAGGTGGTGCTATCATACATCCACGTTGATGGAGACTTCAACCCACGAAGGTTAACGGTTGCGCGAGTCCATGGAGGGCTCCACCCAAGAAGGGTCCACGAAGAAGCAACATTGTCTATCCCACCATGGCCGTCGCCCACGAAGGACTTGCCTCACTAGCGGTAGATCTTCACGAAGTAGGCGATCTCCTTGCCCTTACAAACTCCTTGGTTCAACTCCACAATCTTGTCGGAGGCTCCCAAGTGACACCTAGCCAATCTAGGAGACACCACTCTCCAAGAAGTAACAAATGGTGCATTGATGATGAACTCCTTGCTCTTGTGCTTCAAATGATAGTCTCCCCAACACTCAACTCTCTCTCATAGGATTTGGATCTGGTGGAAAGAAGATTTGAGTGGAAAGCAACTTGGGGAAGGCTAGAGATCAAGATTCATATGGTAGGAATGGAATATCTTGGCCTCAACACATGAGTAGGTAGTTCTCTCTCAGAAATAGGATACTAGAAGTGTAGGTTTGTTCTGATGGCTCTCTCCACGAATGAATAGGAGGTGGAGGGGTATATATAGCCTCCACACAAAATCTAACCGTTACACACAATTTACCAATCTCGGTGGGACCGAATCAACAAACTCGGTCAGACCGATTTAGTAAACCTAGTGACCGTTAGGATTTTTGGTGGGACCGAAATTCAACTTGGTAGGACTGATATGGTTAGGGTTAGGGCATAACGTAATCTCGGTGAAACCGATTACACAAACTCGGTGAGACCGATTTTGGTAATTAGCTAACCAGAGAGTTGGTCAGGCAAACTCGGTGGGACCGATTACTCAAACTCGGTGAGACCGATCTTGGTAATAAGTTAACCAGAGAGTTTGCATTGTAATCTCAGTAGTACCGATTAAACAAACTCGGTGAGACCGATTTTGATAATGGACATACACAGAGAGATTACAATCCCATCTCGGTGAGACCGAGATCCCTATCGGTGAGACCGATTTGCCTAGGGTTTGTATCAGTGGCTATGACATTTGAACTTGGTGGCGCCGGATAGAAAGAATCAGTGTGACCGATTTTGGCTTTAGGTTTAGGTCATATGTGTGGAAGTGGGAAAGTAGTTGAGGGTTTTGGAGCATATCACTAAGCACTATGGAGCAAGAAACTCATTAAGCAACACCTCATCCCTTCTTGATAGTATTGGCTTTTCCTATAGACTCAATGAGATGTTGGATCACTAAAATGTAAAATGAAGAGTCTTGAGCTTGAAGCTTTAGCCAATCCTTTGTCCTTAGCATCTTAAAGGAGTTCCCACATCCTTTAGTCCATGCCACTCCATTGTTGAACTTATCTGAAACATACTAGATAAAAGTGTTAGTCCAACAAGAGATATGTTGTCATTAATTACCAAAACCACCTAGGGAGCACTTGTGCTTTCAATTTCCCCCTTTTTGGTAATTGATGACAACATACATCAAAGCTTTAGATAAGGATATAAAGAATAGCAAGTAAAGCTTTGGAAAGACATGTAACAAGCATAGGCTCCCCCTACATGTATGCAGACATGTGAATATGGAATATAGAAGCATGTGAGAGCATAACCATGATAGAGTAGGCAATGAGTTACATGTATCTTTGCCATATGCATCAGAGCAAAGAATATTAAAGAAAATATCTTCATGCTCATGAGTCCTTCTTGCAAATAGTATGTACATCAACAAGAATTCCTCATACACATGATTGTGATGCATATACTTACCTTGTAGTCTTGAGTTGGCTTAGGATGGAATGAACCTGCGTAAACAAGGTTAGATAACAGAGGTACATCTACTAGCCAGAGCAAACAGAAGAAACCACAAGAATACCAAGACTGGGATGACATGTAGAGAGTGAGTACTAAGTACCACATTGGATTAGTCATGTCCCCAAGAGTAAAGATATGCAATGAATTTAAATGATTTCTTTCCCTTAGGTGTCTTGCTCCCCCTGAATCTAGCATGGGATACTGGGAGAAGATAGGGAACAGAAAAACAGAGCTGAAAGATATAAATGAACAAAGCTAATGCAAGCTAATGTAAATAAGCATATATGAACATGTCTTTTCCCCTCAATAAGACATGTGAAATCTCTCCTCTTGAACACTGAGCATCTAGGATCCTTGAGAAATACTTTCTACTTGAGTATTCTCTCCCCTTGGAGATCTCTTTCTCTCCCCTGTGGAAGAGATGAGCTTGGATGTGATCTCTCTAAGTGATAAGCTTTGATGTGATCTCTCTCTCCCCCTTTGACATCAATTTCCAAGAAGGGTTTTCTGGAATTTGTTGTGAATGGGTTTGGTCCTGGAGTCACAACACAAAGCACTGGATAAAATTGTGATGCTTGTAGAGGAAAAGATTCATTGAGTGGAGCTGGATCAGAAGAAACACAGAATTAGTGGCAAACTGTTTTTCCTGTGGGGAAATCGGTGGCACCGAGTGGTATGCTTCGGTTGTACCGAAAGAATTCGGTTGGACCGAAAATAACTAATCGGTGGAACCGAGTTCATCACAGAGAAAACACTTGTCACCTCATCTCACTAGTCTAGTAGGATCTCACAAAGATTTGCAAGGAATTTACTAAATGATATGCAATGAATTGGATGCAGAAAATGTTGAACAAACAGAAAAGAAAGAAATCTAGATGAAGTTCTTTTTTGTTTTTTAAAAAGGGAAACAAATATGCATGAGACAGATGCAAAAACACAGAAAAGAACACAAGAGAACTTCATCTAAAGATGGTCGGCGAGAAAGTCACCTATGTTAGAGTATAATGACTTAGTAGTCAAGTGAGATCACTTGATCATAGGTCACACTCATCGTTTAAGCTCAAAATGGGATTACCATTTTTCGTTTAAGCATCTTGATGTATTCACATCTTGTCGAGTTGCTTTAGCTCATGACTCAGAGTAAAGCTTCTCTAAGATGGAATAACATACCTTGGTTGGTGGTGTTGATCATGTAGTTGAACTTGTGTGGGTTGCTCTAGGTTGATGTAGCCAAGAGTTGGGAGCACCACTTGAAATTTGAGTCCATCTACCTACATGGGTTAGTTCTTGCAAGGAAGAGCACTTGTGTATCCAAAAATGACAATCATGAAGCTCAACATGGAATTTGTCAAAGGATATGTTTGAATGGTTTCGTGCTTCCTTGTCTTCAACCAACTTTGTATAGAGACTTGGTGATATTGAGATTGCTCAAGATGTGAGTAGGTTACAATCTCATGGAATTTGATCCAACCAAGTACCTACATGGGTTAGATAACATGCAAGATGCAAATATGTCCAAGATATAAGATATTCATCATAAGAGAAATATCAAGGATTAGTCATAAGCTCATGTCTTGCATGTATCCAATAGAGTTTCTACTCCAAGTTTGAAGCATCAATGATGTTCAATTCTCCTCTCAACCTGCAAAACACCTTCTCATCAAGAGGTTTAGTGAATATATCCGCTAATTGCTTTTCGGTGCGAACATGCTTAAGATCAATGTCACCCTTAGCAACATGATCTCGAATGAAATGATGACGAACTTCAATATGCTTAGTTCGAGAATGTTGCACAGGATTATGACCAATTTTGATAGCACTTTCATTGTCACAAAGCAATGGAACATGTTTCACATATATCCAATAATATTTAAGAGTTTGGGTCATCCAAAGTAATTGAGCACAACATGAACCAGCGGCAATGTATTCTGCTTCGGCTGTGGATAAGGATACCGAGTTTTGTTTCTTGGAGGACCAAGACACAAGAGATCTACCAAGAAATTGACAAGTACCCGAAGTGGACTTTCTATCAACCTTGTCTCCGGCATAGTCCGAGTCGGAGTAGCCAACAAGATCGAAAGAGGCCCTCTTAGGATACCAAATGCCAAAATTTGGTGTATGAATTAAGTATCTCACTATCCTTTTCACGGCCTTAAGATGACATTCTTTAGGAGCATCTTGATATCGTGCACACATGCACACACTTAGCATGATATCAGGACGTGAAGCACATAGATATAACAACGAAACAATCATAGAGCGATAAACCTTTTGATCAACCAGTTCACCATCTTTGGTCTAGTCAAGATGTCCACTAGTAGGCATGGGTGTAGGCATACCTTTGCATTCTTGCATATTGAATTTCTTGAACAAATCCTTAGTGTACTTTGTTTGAGAAACAAAAGTACCTTCCTTAGTTTGCTTGATTTGCAACCCAAGAAAGAATTTGAGTTCACTCATCATAGACATCTCAAACTTCTCCAACATAACCTTCCCAAACTTTTCACTAAAATGAGGGTTAGTTGAACCAAATATAATATCATGAACATAAATTTGGCATACAAAGAGTTCTCCATTAACCCTTTTAGTAAAAAGTGTAGAATCAATCTTCACAATTTCAAAGCCTTTTTCTATAAGGAACTTGGTCAAGCATTTATACCACGCTCTAGGAGCTTGTTTAAGACCATAAAGGGCTTTGCGAAGTTTGTAAACATGATTTGGTTTCTTAGGATTGATAAAGCCAGGAGGTTGTTTAACATAAACTTCCTCCTCTATTTCACCATTTAGAAAAGCACTTTTAATGTCCATTTGGTACAAGGTGATATCATGGTGATTAGCATAGGCAAGTAAGATGCGAATGGACTCAAGTCTAGCAACGGGAGCATAAGTCTCACCATAGTCCATACCTTCGACTTGTGTGTAGCCTTGGGTGACGAGACGTGCTTTGTTGTGAACTACTTGTCCATCTTCATCTTGCTTGTTACGAAACACCCATTTGGTACCGATGATGTTGTGGTTGTTGTCGGGCTTCTCAACCAATGTCCAAACTTGGTTCCTCTCAAAGTTGTGTAGCTCTTCATGCATAGCATTTATCCAATCCGGATCTTCCAATGCTTCTTCGACCTTCATAGGTTCAATGCTAGAGATGAAAGAATAGTTTTCACAAAAGTCAGCTAAACGAGTTTTAGAGCGAGTGATTCTCCCGGTTTGAATATCATTGTAGATTTGCTCGACGGGATGGTCTTTAGCAATTCTTGCTCGAACTCGTGAAAGATTTTGCTTGGATCTTGGTTGAATTTCTTCATCATCTTGTTCTTCTTCTTGGCCTTCTTCATTGTTGGTGTTGTCGTACTCTTGTCGTGGTGGACAAGGAGGTTGTTGATGTTCATCTTGATGCACTTCCTCGCTTTCTTCATCTTGGTGTGTCCCACTTGTGGATGCTTCCGTATCAATCCTTGGTTCACCTTGTCGTGATGTAGAAGCTTCCACTTGGACGGACGATGTACCATCCTTCACCTCCGTTGGACGGACCTTGCCAATAGATAAGTCTTGGATTGCTTTCGAAGGATCTTTGTCTCCTACATCAATTGGCAATTGCTCTACTTGCGAGCCGTTAGATTCATCAAACTTCACATCTACTGTCTCTTCAACCTTTCAAGTGAAATTGTTATAGACATGGTAAGTGTGAGAGTTTGAGCCATAACCTAGTAGGAAACCTTCATGAGACTTAGGAGCAAACTTAGAACGACGATGCTTATCAAGAATGTAGCACTTTGAGCCAAATACTCGAAAGTATCCAACTTGGGGTTTGTTACCGGTGAGGAGCTTGTATGCCGTCTTACCGAGTAGCTTGTGAAGATACAAGCGATTTATTGCATGACAAGCTGTCTCAACCGCTTCTGCCCAAAAGTGCTTCGGTGTCTTGTACTCATCAAGCATCGTTCTCGCCATTTCGATGAGCGTCCGGTTCTTCCTCTCAACAACTCCATTTTGTTGAGGTGTGTATGTAGCCGAGAACTCGTGTGAAATCCCTTCTTCGTCAAGAAAGGTGTCCACATTTGCGTTCTTGAACTCCATTCCGTTGTCGTTGCGAACCTTCTTGATCTTCACTTCAAATTGATTTTGGGCCTTCCTAGCAAAGTTTTTGAAGATCTTTTGGACCTGCGATTTATCATCGAGAAAGAACACCCACGTAAATCTTGAAAAATCATCAACTATAACTAGACCAAAAGAATTTCCACCGAGACTCTTGTAAGAGTTGGGACCAAAAAGATCCATGTGAAGTAGCTCGAGTGGCCTCATTGTGGTCATGATGTTCTTCACGGGATGCCTTCCTCCAACCTGTTTACTTGCTTGACAAGCACTGCAGAGTCTATCCTTATCAAATATGACATCGTTAACACCAAGGATATGATTTCCTTTAATAAGCTTGTCAAGGTTTCTCATGCCAACGTGACCTAGTCGTCTATGCCATCACCAACCTTTTGAGGATTTAGCAATGAAGCAAGTTTTAGGTTGAGCCTTTTTAGTGAAATCAACTATGTATAGATCACCTCTACGTATACCGGTAAAGACCATTTTATGATTGTCTCGGTGAAAACTTGGCAATCTACTTCAGTAAATAGGACATTGAAACCGAAATCAGCAAGTCTAGATACTGAAAGTAAGTTGTAGCCAAGAGACTCAACGAGCATAACATTCTGAATGGAGCTATCATGTGAGATGGCCACCTTACCGAGGCCAACCACCTTACCCTTTGAGTTGTCACCGAAAGTGACATACTTTCCAGGACTATCATTTTCAGCAAGCTCGCGAAACATGTCTTTATCTCCGGTCATGTGATCGGTACATCCACTATCAAGAACCCATTCCTTTCCTTCTGCCATATATCCCCGAAGATTTGCCATAAGACCAAAATGTCTCATTGCATCATCAAGATCAAAGTCATCATCATCATCCTCATCATAGTATCCATGTTCAACATCGTCATGTGGTGGATCAATTCCTAGTGAGAGTGATTCATTAGTATGAGTTAGACAATAATCTCCTCTATGAATTCTAGTAGCTTCGGAAATGATATCGCTAATAATTCCTACATTTCCTTTGGCACGCATAAGGTTTGTAAGTTCAAATAGACGATCACCAAACATAGGATCGCTAGTATTCATCTTACTCAAAGCAATAGACTTATGAAGAATTTCATCAAGATTTTTCAAAGAATAATCAGGAAATCGTTCCTCAAGAAATTTCCATATAGTGTGGGCACACTCAAGAGTAGGCAGTTTTCCAACCAAGTTTCTAGGCAAGCCTCTAGTGATAAGATTAACAGTTCTAACATTCCTAATCATGTCAATAGACTCATCAAGGGTAGGATGCATAGGATCAACATAAGGTGCACAAGGACTAGCACTGTACTTGTTCAAATTATATTGATTGAAAATTACAAGCATCTCATTTTTTCACTCATGAAAGTACTCTCCATCAAGAATAGACACTCTATGTCTAAGACTCCCCAAAGTAGACTCATCCATCTTCCTCCAATGGTGATTAGACCAAGGCAATGGAGACCAATGCTCTGATACCACTTGTAGGACCTTGAGAAGAGGTGTCTAGAGGGGGGGTGATTAGACACTAAGTACCAAAGTTGCAGTTTTTAACTTCTTTAAGTTTAAGTGGAGTTTAAGCACAAATTTAACATTCACAACATATAGCAAGCAAGCATGCAAAGAGTATATGAGCAGCGGAAAGTAAAGCATGCAACTTGCAAGAATGTAAAGGGAAGGGTTTTGGAGGATTCAAACGCAATTGGAGACACGGATGTTTTTGGCGTGGTTCCGATAGGTGGTGCTATCGTACATCCACGTTGATGGAGACTTCAACCCATGAAGGGTAACGGTTACGCGAGTCCACGGATGGCTCCACCCAAGAAGGGTCCACGAAGAAGCAACCTTGTCTATCCCACCATGGCTGTCGCCCATGAAGGACTTGCCTCACTAGCGGTAGATCTTCACGAAGTAGGCGATCTCCTTGCACTTACAAACTCCTTGGTTCAACTCCACAATCTTGTCGGAGGCTCCCAAGTGACACCTAGCCAATATAGGAGACACCACTCTCCAAGAAGTAACAAATGGTGCGTTGATGATGAACTCCTTGCTCTTGTGCTTCAAATGATAGTCTCCCCAACACTCAACTCTCTCTCTCATAGGATTTGGATCTGGTGGAAAGAAGATTTGAGTGGCAAGCAACTTGGGGAAGGCTAGAGATCAAGATGCATATGGTAGGAATGGAATATCTTGGCCTCAACACATGAGTAGGTAGTTCTCTCTCAGAAATAGGATACTGGAAGTGTAGGTTTGTTCTGATGGCTCTCTCCACGAATGAAGAGGAGGTGGAGGGGTATATATAGCCTCCACACAAAATCTAACCATTACACACAATTTACCAATCTCGGTGGGACCGAATCAACAAACTCGGTCAGACCGATTTAGTAAACCTAGTGACCGTTAGGATTTTTGGTGGGACCGAAATGCAACTCGGTAGGACTGATATGGTTAGGGTTAGGGCATAACGTAATCTCGGTGAGACCGATTACACAAACTCGGTGAGACCGATTTTGGTAATTAGCTAACCAGAGAGTTGGTCAGGCAAACTTGGTGGGACTGATTACTCAAACTCGGTGAGACCGATCTTGGTAATAAGTTAACCAGAGAGTTTGCATTGTAATCTCGGTAGTATCGATTAAAAAAACTCGGTGAGACCGATTTTGATAATGGACATACACAGAGAGATTACAATCCCATCTCGGTGAGACCGAGATCCCTATCGGTGAGACCGATTTGCCTAGGGTTTGTGGCAGTGGCTATGACATTTGAAGTCGGTGGCGCCGGATAGAAAGAATCGGTGTGACCGGTTTTGGCTTTAGGTTTAGGTCATATGTGTGGAAGTGGGAAAGTAGTTGATGGTTTTGCATCATATCACTAAGCACTGTGGAGCAAGAAACTCATTAAGCAACACCTCATCCCTTCTTGATAGTATTGGCTTTTACTATAGACTCAATGTGATCTTGGATCACTAAAATGTAAAATGAAGAGTCTTGAGCTTGAAGCTTTAGCCAATCCTTTGTCCTTAGCATCTTGAAGGAGTTCCCACATCTTTAGTCCATGCCACTCCATTGTTGAACTTATCTGAAACATACTAGATAAAAGTGTTAGTCCAACAAGAGATATGTTGTCATTAATTACCAAAACCACCTAGGGAGCACTTGTGCTTTCAACATGCTAGGCTCGTCAAGTCAACCTAAGTGTTTCGCGTGTGTAAATCTGGCTTACACCCGTTGTATGTGAACGTTAGAATCTATCACACCCGATCAGCACGTGGTGCTTCGAAACAACGAACTTTTGCAATGGTGCACAGTTAGGGGGAACACTTTCTTGAAATTATTATGAGGGATCATCTTATTTACTACCGTCGTTCTAAGCAAATAAGATGCATAAACATGATAAACATCACATGCAATCAAATAGTGACATGATATGGCCAATATCATTTTGCTCCTTTTGATCTCCATCTTCGGGGCTCCATGATCATCATCGTCACCGGCATAACACCATGATCTCCATCATCATGATCTCCATCATCATGTCTCCATGAAGTTGTCTCGCCAACTTATTACTTCTACTACTATGGCTAATGGTTTAGCAAAGAAGTAAAGTAATTACATGGTGTTATTCAGTGACACGCAGGTCATACAATAAATTAAGACAACTCCTATGGCTCCTGCCGGTTGTCATACTCATCGACATGCAAGTCGTGATTCCTATTACAAGAACATGATCAATCTCATACATCACATATCATTCATCAAATTCTTTTTGGCCATATCACATCACATAGCATACCCTGCAAAAACAAGTTAGACGTCCTCTAATTGTTGTTTGCATGTTTTACGTGGCTGCTATGGGTTTCTAGCAAGAATGTTTCTTACCTACGCAAAAGCCACAACGTGATATGTCAATTGCTATTTACCCTTCATAAGGACCCTTTTCATCGAATCCGATCCAACTAAAGTGGGAGAGACTGGCACCCGCTAGCCACCTTATGCAACAAGTGCATGTCAGTCGGTGGAACCTGTCTCATGTAAGTGTACATGTAAGGTCGGTCCGGGCCGCTTCATCCCATAATACCGTCGAAACAAGATATGACTAGTAACGGTAAGCATATTGAACAAAATCAACACCCACAACAACTTGTGTTCTACTCGTGCATAGAATCTACGCAATAAACCTGGCTCTGAAACCACTGTTGAGGAACGTAGCAGAAATTCAAAATTTTCTACACATCACCAAGATCAATCTATGGAGTAATCTAGCAACGAGGGGAAGGGGAGTGCATCTACATACCCTTGTAGATCACTAAGCGGAAGCGTTACAAGAACGTGGATGAAGGAGTCATACTCGTAGCGATTCAGATCGCGGTTGATTCCGATCTAAGCGCCGAACAACGGCGCCTCCGCGTTCAACACACGTGCAGCCCGATGACGTCTCCCGTGCCTTGATCCAGCAAGGGGAGAGGGAGAGGTTGGGGAAGACTCCGTCCAACAGCAGCACGACGGCGTGGTGGTAGTGGAGGAGCGCGATACTCCAGCAGGGCTTCGCCAAGCACTACGAGAGACGAGGAGGGAGAGAGGTAGGGCTGCGCCTTGGGAGAGAGAGACTCATATGTTGGGCAGCCCCAAAACCTCCACTATATATAGGGGGAAGGGAGAGGGGAAGGCGTCCTAGGGTTTCCCCTAGGGGGACGGCGGCCAGGGCAGATGAGATCTCCCCTTTGGGTGACTTGGCCCCCAAGCCAGGAGGTGGGAACCCTAGATGGGGCGCCCCAAACCCCCTGGTCACGTGGGAATAGGTGAGGGGGCGCACAACCCCTAAGTGGGCTGGTTTGCCCTCTCCCCTTGGCCCATGAAGCCCCCCCAACACTTGTCGGGGCTCCCAAAACACCTTTCGGTCATGCTGGTCATCACCCGGTACCTCCGGCACACTTCCGGACTCCAAAACCCTTCGTCCAATATATCAATCTTCACCTCCGGACCATTTCAGGACTCCTCGTGACGTCCGGGATCTCATCCGGGACTCCGAACAACATTTGGTAACCGCGTACATACCTACCCTATAACCCTAGCGTCATCGAACCTTAAGTGTGTAGACCCTACGGGTTCGGGAACCATGCAGACATGACCGAGACAACTCTCCGGCCAATAACCAACAGCGGGATCTGGATACCCATGTTGGCTCCCACATGTTCCACGATGATCTCATCGGATGAACCACGATGTCAAGGATTCAATCAATCTCGTATACAATTCCCTTTGTCTACCGGTATAGTACTTGACCGAGATTCAATCGTTGATATGCCGATACCTTGTTCAATCTCGTTACCGGCAAGTCTCTTTACTCGTTCCATAACACATCATCCCGTGATCAACTCCTTGATCACATTGTGCACATTATGATGATGTCCTACCGAGTGGGCCCAGAGATACCTCTCTGTCACACGGAGTGACAAATCCCAGTCTCGATTCGTGCCAACCCAACAAACACTTTCGGAGATACCCGTAGTGCAGCTTTATAGCCACCCAGTTATGTTGTGACGTTCGGTACACCCAAAGCATTCCTACGGCATCCGGGAGTTGCACAATCTCATGGTCTAAGGAAAAGATACTTGACATTTAGAAAGCTTTAGCAAACGAACTACACGATCTTGTGCTATGCTTAGGATTGGGTCTTATCCATCACATCATTCTCCTAATGATGTGATCCCGTTATCAATGACATCCAATGTCCATGGTCAGGAAACCATGACCATCTGTTGATCAACGAGCTAGTCAACTAGAGGCTCACTAGGGACATGTTGTGGTCTATGTATTCACACATGTATTGTGGTTTCCGGTCAATACAATTATAGCATGAATAATAGACAATTATCATGAACAAGGAAATACAATAATAACCATTTTATTATTGCCTCTAGGGCATATTTCCAACAGATGCAAGTGCAGATACCCGCGGCCGTTCAATAAAACACATCACAGGGGAAGGACTCCTACCCAATTTATCGACGGAGAGACGATGGTAGACGTGCTAAGGTCCGAGGAAAGATGTTGGACAATAGATGGGTTGTGCCTTATAATCCATACCTTCTGCGGATGTTCCCTTGCCACATCAACGTTGAGGTCTGCTCTAGCATAAAGACCGTCAAATATCTTTACAAGTACATTTACAAGGGCCATGATAAGGCTTCTTTCAGCATCGACCAGCCCGATGCTGATGGTAACATTGATGAGATCAAGAGGCACGTTGACGCAAGGTGGGTTAACCCTCCGGAGGCTATGTGGAGGATATTTGGCTTCGCACTTTGCGCCAATCACCCGCTTGTCTTGCAGTTGCCTCTTGATCTCCCGAATATGCACAGGGTTGCATTCAATGCGCAGGCTGACTTGAAGAATGTTGTCGCCTCCGAAAATGCTTCAAAATCCATGTTAACAGAGTATTTCAAGGCTAACCAGGAACACCCTTGGGCTAGGCATATATTGTACAAGAATTTTCCTGGAAGCTTCAAGTGGCAGCAGAAAAATAAGTCTTGGAGGCCTCGGGTCAAGCGTTTTCAAATAGGTCGCATAGTGTCTGCCAATCCTGCCGAGGGGGAGCGATACTACCTGCGTGTGTTGCTAAACCATGTTGTGGGCAAAACATCCTTTGACGACTTGCTCACCATTGACGGCGTGCTATGTGGGAGCTTTAGAGAGGCTGCTGAACGGTTGGGTCTCATTGAGGCAGACAACACGCTCGACGACTGTCTTAGTGAGGCTGAGCAGTGGGCGATGCCATGTTCTCTTAGGAGGCTCTTCGCTACCATATTGGTGCACTGCAAGCCAGGTGACGTGCACGGTTTATGGGATAGGCACCTCGAGTCTATGTCAGATGACTATCGTCGAACACGCACGTCCCCTAACGAGGTGGAGCAGATGGTGTTGCTTGACATTAGGGGTATGTTGCAGTCCATGGGTACAAACATTGTTGATTTCGCTCTTCCAAGCATAGATGATGCGTTTGACCCAACAGAGGGCGAGGCAAGAGAGGTCATCGAGGAATCGACCGTTGAGTTTGACATGGATGACACTAAATTGGCATCTTCCCTGAACTTGGAGCAGAGGGCCGCATACGACGAGATACTAGGGGCTGTTGAACGCGGTGATGGGGGTGTATTCTTTGTTGATGGCCCTGGAGGTACAGGGAAGACATTCCTATACAGGGCGATGCTTGCCAAGGTGAGGAGCGAGGGCAAGATTGGTATCGCTACCGCGACATCGGGCGTTGCCGCTTCTATCATGCCTGGCGGCAGGACAGCCCACTCAAGGTTCAAGATCCCATTAAGCTGCGATGATGGAGCCTCGTGCAGCTTCACCAAGCAGAGTAGGACCGCCAAGCTGCTATGGATGGCGTCATTGATAATATGGGACGAGGCCAGCATGACAAAGCGACAAGCGGTCGAGGCATTGGACAATAGCATGCGCGACATCATGGGAATACGTGACCGACCCTTTGGAGGAAAGATTGTTGTTTTTGGTAGGGACTTTAGGCAGGTGCTTCCGGTCGTCAGAAAGGGGTCGCGGGGCCAGATAATTGATGCAACCCTCCGAAGTTCTCATCTATGGAAGGGTATGCGGCAGCTTCGGCTCATCACCAACATGAGGGCTCATAATGACACGTGGTTTGCAGATTATTTGCTAAGGGTCGGCAATGGCACTGAGGATGTCGACGATCAAGGCAACATACTACTCCCTGAAGACATTTGTCTATCGTCTTCAGGCGAGGTTGAAGACCTGGAGAAGCTTATTGACCACGTGTTCCTGAGTCTAGATGACAACATGTCTGATTCAAATTACATGACATCTCGAGTAATCCTTTCCACTACAAACGACAATGTAGACAAGATAAACATCTGCATGATAGAGCATTTTCATGGAGATGAAGTAATCTACCATAGCTTTGACAGTGCGGAGGACGACCCGTATGGCTACTACGCTCAGGAGTTTCTGAATGGATTGACTCCTAACGGTCTTCCTCCGCATGCACTCAAGCTAAAGTTGAACTGGCCTGTCATACTGCTAAGGAACATTGATCCAGCTAATGGATTGTGTAACGGCACTAGGCTTGTTGTTAGAGGTTTTGAGAGGAACACCATTGATGCAGAAATCGTGATTGGACAACACGCTGGCAGGAGGGTCTTTCTTCCTCGAATACCTCTCTGTCCATCTGAAAATGACATGTTTCCGTTCAAGTTTAAGAGGAAGCAATTTCCTATAAGGCTTAGCTTTGCTATGACCATTAACAAGGCTCAAGGGCAAACCATCCCGATTGTTGGTGTCTACCTACCCAATCCCGTGTTCTCTCATGGTCAGCTCTATGTTGCTTTGTCTCGAGCCACCGCGAAGAGAAACATAAAGATACTCATTCAGAAGGAGAAGCCGAAGGAGAAGGCCAAGAAGCAAAGGGACAATCCAAAGAAGCGAAAAAGAACGACCTTGTCCTTACTGACCTCGATGAAGAACATAGTCTACAAGGAAGTCCTTACTGGCTGAAGTCCAGACTTAATAGACCAAAAGGTTTTGTAATGACAGAGCATTTACTCTTGCGTTGGTCAATATATGATGTAATTCATTTTTTTACAAAAATCTTTATATTTGGTATCTTTATAGTTGGAGGTATACCCCATTTACTTGAGCTACTAACTGCATTTAAATAATCATCCGTCATATTGGCACCATCATCGTTGTTATAGGTTTTGTACTATCGCAATGTTTATGGCAATTTACATTTCACACAACATAGTGTTTTCGATCTCGACGAGATGCAATTCAGATCTGGACGGCTAGACCACGGAGCAGGTGGGGGCGCAACGAAGACGGAAGTGGGGGAAGTTCTAGCTTGTCGCTGTCGAAGACCCTGGAAAGGTGCGCGAAGAGACGTGGTTAGATTTGTTGGCCCCCACTGGTAGATGCTACATGTGTCCTCCTCTGTTCATTGTGCATTAGTGGGTTGTCTCAATTTTCAGTTTGGAACACATAGCCGTGATTTTTTTATTAATATTGATATCATCATTACATATTGGTACCGGGTAGATTTGATTTATTATAGCTACGTTCTCACGAGCAGGCCTGATTATATAGATGTTTAGTGCATCGGTTCTGTTCATTTTACAGATGTTTCTCTGAATTTATGACAGGTAAATTGCACTAATAACAAATCAGATGTCATCTCTCATGTTGCTGATTCTACCCTAGAAGATATGGTAGAAGGGGGAATGGAGATAGTAGGAGTGGAAAGCAACTCAGCCCGTCCGGGTGGAAGGGATGTATAGGCTGACATGTCATCGGTGCTGGGCACTACAGGCAAGTGTTGTTTAGTTGAGTCCCACTCACGAATTAGAAAAAATTCTTTGGGTTCTTGGATAGATGCTTTTGGTTTGTTGCGTC
The DNA here is from genome assembly GCF_002162155.2 of Triticum dicoccoides. Taxonomy (NCBI): domain Eukaryota; kingdom Viridiplantae; phylum Streptophyta; class Magnoliopsida; order Poales; family Poaceae; genus Triticum; species Triticum dicoccoides. The sequence continues at coordinate 754,917,991 of NC_041385.1, forward strand.
ATTTTTCAGGTTCAATATGCTAGCTAGCGCCGAGCCTCACTACTGAGTTGAAGAAATTTTTGCAACGGTCCCCAAAAGTTCTATTAAGAAAACAGGCCTGTCATCATAAGGATGATGTAAGTTGCAGCCATACTCAGGTTTATTCTCTGTTCCGTACATATTTTTATTTAACCACAATATGTTTTAGCCACTAGATGGAAAATATACATGCTCCCTTGGCTTAATAAAAATTTTAGTTTCATAAGGATGATGTAAGTTGCTGCCATAATGTTTATTTTCTTAACATATTATGAGGCTTCCATCGATCAAAGAAATCATGCTCCCTTGGCTTGATCAAATGCACTTATGTTTGTTAATTTGTTTTTAGCATGTGTTTCTTCCTACTATCTTATTATTCATCTGGAAACTAACGAGTGTGAAGTAGCAACGCGCTGGCCTTCCAAAGTCGATGCCATTAGTTGAATATTAAGTTTTGCTCCTACTATTTAGCATGCAAGTTATATTTTAATGGCATGTTTAAAACATAACCTCAAACCGAATAGGAAATAACTTAATTTTAATAAATGCAGACTTAATAATATATATCCAAAATATAAGAAGCCAAAATACAGATATAATATCCGGAAACAAATAATGTTTTATCGGCATACTTAGTAATTATTACGGCAGGTGATCATATCCGGTTTTTATATAAAGGCATGTTCGTTGTTTTTCCATGTAATATACTATTGTGTTGATCACGCTGAATAACAAATCTAAATCCATTAAATATTCTGTGATTGTGATCAACAGAGTTTATTCATTTTCCGATTTCGGAATTATTGTTTCCTTATAAATATCTATAAAATGCTGCACCCTTGAAACACCCAAACCCAAACCAGACCACTCTAACACCCTTGCCACTACAGCTAACTTTGACATGTCATCATCCAACAGCATCGATGGGGCTGATGATAACCATCAAGATAAGCAAGAAACAAGGGAGCTGCACCCTGATGATCTTGGTCAACTGGAACAAGATGAGGAAGAACCGCGCCGAGATTGTAATGTTGGTGAGGGATCTGCACCGAAATGTAAGAAACTAAAGATGCATCATCATAACCTGCCTGTTCAATTCCCATCCATGCTTTACTCAAACCACTTTGATAACCTAATCCGATGTCGTGAGGTGCATCACATCCCTTGTGCACATGTCCCATCAGGCTGGGATATCCAACGTGACACGGGGTCAAGTGCAGCTAGGAAAGACCTTTGGGGTAGCAACAACTATGACATTCTGCAAGCACGAAAGCATACTAGCATGTTGGTGCAGGTTTTGATTGACCACATTAATCAGTTGACGAAGGTGGTCGAGAAGCATATCCAAGAATGCGACAAGAAGCCAGAACCATGTGATCAGGACGAAGCATGAGGAGGTCTACAATAGTGCTGATATGATAGATTGTTTCAATTTTTATTTGGGTGTAACAGTTCAGAATTGAAATATAATAAAGTTAGATTTTCAGTTGATTTATATCTGCTACGTGTGTGCTTAATATGATTTGATTTTCCCTTTTATCTTATTTATCACCCTAATTACACTCTAATTTCTTAAACTAATTCTACACAATGATAGCGTGTCCAACAAAACAACCTCAAATGACGCACTAATTTGTCACCCTCAATCTCAGCCGAAAGTCCTCAATGCAGGCATGCACACGATCTCTCCCATCTCTCTTTGTGCACCTTTTGCATACTAGGGTCTCTTGTTGCCGTCCATGTGGCTCCTGGTGCCCCACGCCTTTGATCTCCTCCGCCAATCCACTACGTTCCTACTCATCTGCGTTAGAGGTTCGTTCCCTTCGATCCATTGTTTTTCTCAAAACGAGCAGAACAGAGTGTCTTTTCTGGATCCGCGCGTTTGTTTGGCCGCTGAGGCTGGATACCTGGATGAGGTAAAAGGAAGGTGGTATCGGCCGCTGCTGGAGGGGATAAGTTGGTTTCGAGGTGTAAGGAGAGAATAGATGGACGGGCAGGGGGCCGACCCCGGCGTGGGCTTGCTGGCTTCTGCTGCTTCGTATGGGGGAGAGAGCATGTGTTTGTGAGAAAGGCTTAGGATGCACAGGCTTCTCAATTAAGCATGCTGGTTTTGAAAGTGCGGCTGTTACTACACTGTGCATACAGAATCAAATTAAAAAAGAGACGCTAATTAAAAAACAGATCGAAGTTAGCTTATCACGCGCATACTCAATTGTGCATGCAACCGCGACCAACGAATCAAGCCATCAAAGACCGACTGAACAAATTATTACTATTGCTAATAACTTTGATTTAATTTTTTGTTACTATTTTAAAATGCCCGTAAAATAGTCGTGTCAAAGTAACACAACGACGTCTCATCACATGTAATAAAATCAAATATGTTGGGATTTTATAAAAAACATATAGTATAATAAAAGCTGAGTAAATAATTGATTTTTTAATTGATTACATGTTGGTAATTAATGGTAATATATTTAATCGATGAAATATTGGTGAATCCATGGTAATATATTAATTGCGTGACTACACTTACCTTAACGCACTATCACCTTAATTATTTTGATATATCTAATTATTGCGTTTCTAACTAAAAATCTGAAGTCATCATTATATTCCCGCAGTTTGTTACATTGAATATAGCGTATTCACAGGCGAAAAGGAAACAATGATACTGGTGAGATAATTGACATGATTTCGATCAGATTAAGAATCTCAAATGTCTATAAATAATTAATTGATTCAAAAAGTTTTAGCAATAAATTTTTTGTTACCAAAGAACTCTCATAACTTACTATTTATAATAGTTTCGATAGTAGAGTTTTTTTTTTCGCTAGACGGCCACATGCAAATATTGAAAGAATGTTGATTTTCCCGCCTGTGGGCCCCTTGGACTATATACATAAATGGCACTACCCATGCCCGTGCGCTCCTCTATCTTTCTTTAACACTTCATCCATTAGCTCCCTGACCATGGTGATATCGTACAGCTTGAGGCCCTCGAGGAGGGTGATGGCGAATCCACCGAATCCCATCATGCCTCTGCCTACCATCCCTCCGATGAACAGGCAAGTGTACAGATCTTCATGCACGCTTATCTGACATCACCGTTTGTTTATCCCATCATTTCGTATTATTTTATGTAGGTACCTGAATTTTCAAAGTGTACAGATGAAACATATCTATCACAGATGTTGGATCATTCGAGCTAAGGTGATGTGGAAGTCCCATATCAGGGTGCATGCGATGGGAAACCCATACTTTTGTTGCATACTTCTGGACCAGGAAGTATGAGATTAGTGATCACTAAATATAGCAACCTTTTTTAATGTATATACACATGTGTTTTAAAGTCTTGTTATCTGAATTTTTAAAAATTTCTAGGGAACAAAGATTGAAGCAATTGCCTTCAGCAACCAAGCTTATCGATTCAACGCCATTCTGCAGACCGGGCTAACATATGCGTTTAGTAGCATCGGGATAAACCCCACGGAAATGCTAGATGGTCACTTCTGGTATCTATGCATGGAGTTTGTCATTGAGCTAAATGTTATAACCATGGTTAGGACATCGGTGCACAGTATTGCATCGACAATCTGTCCACCTTTTTTCTCACAACTTGGTGCCATATCCTTGCTACGGGACAAAACCATTACCGGTGCAACATCTTTTAGTCTGTTTTTGCATATTTATCGATTTAACATTTTGTTTCACCCAGACTTAATTTTTTCCAGATGTTCTTGGTATTCTTGTCTATGCTGGCAGGATACAACATAGGTGGGATTCAGTATATAGACGGCAGGTCCATTTTGTTGAGATAGGCATCATGAATTTTTGGTAAAGTCCAATCAGTACTTGAGGTTTTATATGATTATTAATATTTGATAGTTGCCTACCATCAACATATCTTTATCATTCCAGATGGAAGATACTTTTTATACGCCTAAGTCAAGAGCATGCTGGTCATCATTTGTACCACTTGTAGCGCACTAAAAATTTGTTCGAGAAAATTGCAGTTACGTACATACAGCTAAACCAGAGGGATAAGTGCATGGAGACTATGAGGGAGAGCACGTTCTTGTTCTCCCCCGACATTAATGATGATGTTCATCATCTTCAAGGTAAGTTCTATAAACTATTTCGATTTTTATGGTTTTTTGTTCTTTTCTTTATTACGATGTTATTAGTACTAACAAATTGTTTTTTCGTAGATATTCATGAAGCCTGCTTAATGACACTTGACGAAACACTATCATACGTCAATGCTGCAGTTGTAGCCAGGAAAAATGGACAGTAGATGACTTTGTTTTTCAACACGGCTCATTAAATAGCTCGTTTCCCTCGGTCCTTTTATCTACATTTGGAATAATAATTTATTCACACAGAACAATCATTTCTGTTAAAGTGTGTTTTCTTTTTGCTTGTCAACTCTATGTGTAGCCATTATGGTAGTATGTATTTTTTGTACGCATACTTAATTCGGGATTTCTGTTTTTATATAAAGGTTGATTTTTTTCGATTCGTTGAGATTGAACTGTAAATATGGCATGCCTTAGGAACAAAATATTCAACTATAAAAAGGAGAAAGATCTGATACGCCCCCGTCACGTTTTTTTATAATTAGAAAGAATCATCTACGTCTTAAAAACGAATTGATATATTTGGCAGGCAATAAAAAGCATTAAAAATATATCCGTTTATATATATGCTGCATCGATATCCTAATTGCCAAGACACCTCAGTGAACGATCACTCACGCGTATCAATCAGCGATGGAGCCCATCATTGGAAACAATGCGTCGGCGATCCAGGTTGTGGCAGCGCGCACTTACCAGGAGATTTCTGTGCCCAGGCCCCTGGATGCCACTGCCCCCGACCCCAATGAGGTTGCCCTCCAGCTCCACAATGCTGTGGCCAACCCCCAGGAGGATTTACCCACACCCCTGCATCTTCTGCCCCCACCAAGGCATTTAGTGGAAGATGCACTCGAATATATATTCGGCTTTATGAACGGCGTTCATGATGAGCAGACACTAGAGTAAGTTATGCTATTGCATGTTTATTTTCTCTAAAGTAATCTCATTAGAACTAGGTCCTACACAGCAGACTATGTTTGATATAGGAGTATGATATTGCTTGATTTGTTTTTCTTTAGATTAAATCTTACTTTTTGCGGCCATCAGTACAAAATTATTTTTGTTAAATGTTTTGGCAGTATTTCCATTGCACATCAACCGTATGTAATGAATAACAAAATTCTAATATTATTTGCAGTACAAATGTTGAAAAACTTAATGTCCTTACTATATTGTACAACAATTTAATATTGTTTTTGAACGGCCAGCAAACTTGGTATAATGGGTGCTACCTAAATTTTCCTGCTCATAATTTCTAACAAATTAATATTGTTCTTACAGAGAAATTATTATTTAATTTTAGCTTTTGCTAGAAGGTGCTGCAAAAATTTTTTGGCTCTATAGTTTATCAAAATATTACGTTCTGCTCATAGCTATTAGATTATCTAGAAAATGTTACCATATGAACAATTTATGTTTTAAAGTACCACTCATAGTGCTAACCATTTTTATGTATTTTTACGTGCAGCTCAATCTGGATAAGAAGCGATACACCGTACCGGATCGAAATCAGCCTCAGAATGCTGAAGGACACACTATTTGTAACGTCAGCAAGCCTACATCCCGAATGCTTCAATCTCGTTGTTCGTAAGCTTGCGAGCGCTGAAGTAGAGAGGCATGCAGGCACCAACATGGTTGGAGGAAAACATTATTTTGACTTGCAATTTCATGCTCAATCACGAGCTCTAAGGTATTCCTGGATGCCGCAAGGGCAGCGCACCTCGACGCTGATCAACAATGTTGTTCTACAGCCCTTTCCTAGATATGATGTGTTCAACTCCACAATTGTAAGAGTCTTTAATTCCTAAATTATTTTTTCTTTCCTGATAGCAAATAACCTATGTTGACCTTCTGCAGTATCTACTTCCGTTGTCTATCCCGGATTCCTCGTATGGTCTACTTGTGGTAAATCAGATGAGGAGAAGGGTTATCATATTTAATCCATCACTAGACGTACGACAAGTGGGAAATAGCACTCACAACAAAGAGATGATGAAGGAGATCACTATTTTGAAGCAAGAACTCAATGAAGTGTTGCAGGCTAGGGTCCTTCGATGGAACACCGAACTCATGGATTGGCGACAAGACAACATGTCATTCAATTTTCGGCGGTAATTTAATTAATTTTTCAGATGAATAAGATGCAGTATGTAGAAATCTCAAGTTTTTATTCTGTTTGTCACAGCAAAGACTCGGGTTTCTTAGTTCTACAAGAGATGGCCCACCAGCTAGGTTCTTTGCGTAGCATGACCTGGATGAACACTACAGTAATTATCTTTACGACGAGTTTTAATGTGCCATTTATAATCCAACCACTTCAGCGTTTAATGGTGAATTTGTTTCATTGTTTCTAGGATCCAATTATGCTCAGGAGCAAAGTGGTAGTCCAGATGCTCATGGTGAAAGACAATCTAGCTGCTGGAAACATCCCTCGGGGGATTACGACAGCCTTGAGGGTTTTGAACAACTAAATATGCTTCTATGCATGCAGAACCGTCAGGAATACTTCAATCATCTTGTCATGTTTGGTTATGGATGGAAACTATAATTTTTGTTTTTGAGTTTAGAATATTTAAGAACTATTTGGAGTTTTGGTACTACTACAAGTTGGTTTCGCTGTTATATTTGTTGTTTTGGTAATTTCTGTTTGTCTGACTTCAATGATCATTGAGCCACATTTGATAGTTGTATTAGTCATTATGTATTGATGCTCATTTCTGATATGTTTAGCGACTCAAGACGATATGAAATTTTTTCACAGTAAAATCGTTACACTACTGAAAGAAAGAAATTGCAAAAAACAGGCTGAAAATCTACTACATATATATAAATCGAACAGCATCCACAAGGTCACGATATTAGGCCGTGCGTTTTGTCATCTCTTTGCAATTTACTTGCATCCAATCGTTTACAATGTAGATATGGGTTTTTTATCTTATACTATGTGGAACTCTAAGTTTTTTTGGGAAAAAACGAAAAAAAGAAAATTATAAAAATTTCTGGATTGTGTGTGTGAAAATATGTTCTGTGTGGTCGATCAAACAACCTATGTTGATTAAATTTTTTATAACAAACAAGCACATTGAAATTGTATAATTATTTTCCAATTTCATAGTTATTTGCTGTAGGACCAATGTGTCTAAAGTAGTGTCCTCGCAGATGAACGACAGTTAAATATTTCCGAAATATGTCCATGGAATCAATGAATGCTCATTGGATCAACAAGTAGATCGTTATTCCCCTTATTTTGACCTCCGTGTATATTCCATAAATTATGAATTAATTGGTCTTTTGTTTCTATATTTTGCTTCATATAATTAAGCAATAGTGAGACTCTGTTTAGGAATTATTAAATCCGGCGTTGATATGTTTGCCGTGTGCATCATGCAATCATGATAAATTTCTGCCATATTATGAACAGTTGTTGTTATGGAAATAAATGTGGCACCTTCCAACCTGGTGCTGCACGATTGGATCTGCCCTTAATCTGTACTCAATATATATTCACTAGTAGACTGCCTGTGCGTTGCAACGGGCTTTTGAAAATTTGTATTTGTTGCATGTCAAACGAAAGATAATAATTGGCAACAAATGCCGACACTGGTAGATCAACGAAACAAAGATGACCAGTAACCGCTGCACCGTCCGGTGAAGTATCACCGCGCTCCTAGCACCCGAAGCGTCGCATACAGAGCAACACCTTCAAGAAGGAATGCGACGACGACGCCACTGCTGCCCGGACAAGTCCTAGGGTTTCCCTCGGTACACAGAGGACAGTGGGGAAGGCGTATACCCGAGGACCTTTAGGGAGGTCCGGCGGCGCCTGTAGGCGGCACCACGTCGATGTCGGACGAGCCGCCAGGGATTTCACGAACCCAAACACAACCACCACCACCCCCGACGATCTGAAGTGTACCAACCAACCTGCCGCCCACCAGCCTTTGCCACCACGTTCAGTGCACCAACTTCGTCGTCTCCTGAGGCCACCGACACGAGATCTGGAGGAGGGAAGAGGAGCCAAGGGGCTCGGGGGCATCCACAACTCAGCCGACGAGACGGGACAACCTTCGCCGCTGCCGCGAAGCCGACCAGACGTGACGGCAGGGGCCTACCAGGCCCCTACTGGCCCGACCGGGCCCAAATGGGTTAGGGCAGCCCCTGCTGCCACACTGCAGCACGTCGGCCGACAAAGCCGCCACCACCCGCACCCCCCGATGCCTCGCCACCACCACCAGGGAGTCACACCGCCGCACATCGGACCGCCGGCCCGCCCCAACCCAGATGGGGCCCAAAATGGCCTAGATCTGGGCGGAGTGGACGCCACCAGCCAGCCGCACCACCACACGCCTTGCAGCCAACGGCCGCGCCGCCGCATCAGGGGCACCCACGGCCCGCAACGCGCAAGCGGGGAAAGAACGGCCCGCCTTCGCCCGAGGAGCACCACCGCCATCAGCCCCCCCACCCCACCCCCAACGCGCGAGCGGGGAAAGAACGGCCCGCCTCTGCCAGCACCGCGTGGGAATGACCTGGCGGACCACGCCGGCGGCGGCACGGGGGAAAGACAGGGAGGGGTTGGAGGAGAGGGGGGGTCGGGGATTCGCATGTCGCCCGCGAGGGGGGAGAGGCGAGCGAGCGAACAGATCAAATCAGTGTAGGACGTTTTTCTTAGGTGCTTGAAACCATACAATTTACCATTTAGAAACACTACAGAAAAACACATCTTCTAGAACATACTACTCCTACCTCTCTTGTGATAGGTAGATATACCAACCCTTGATAACATTTATTGTTAGAATTTTATTGCCATTTATTTTTATTTTTATCACAAGAGAGGTAGAATGGCCGTGCGTTGCCACAGACTTTTGGAATATTTTGTTAAAGTTATATATAAACATAATGCATGTTAAATTTCACATGTATAGAAAAGATAGCACGAGTGCAATCGAGTAATAATTAAAATCCACTTCACTTGCAATGTAAGATAGTAAAAAAGGTAATTTGACGATGTATACATAGAGAGCAATGATTCAACTAATAACCTATTACAAATTAAGATTAGTTTGATGCGCTTATGATATTCATGCACAATATCAGGAATGTGGTCGTCAGCTTTTTGCAGGAGTGGCGCCTCTTCTTCGCTCCATGCCGTCTCCCGACCTCTCCTATCCCTTCCACGATGTCAGCCGCCCCCTCCTCCTTCCTCCACAACTTCGATGGTCCTCCTCTTCATGCCACTGTTGAAGCCCATCCGCTTTTGTCATTGCCGCACATCATCCTCTTCCTTCCATGGCGTCGTTCGACACCACCTCTCCACGCCAGCTGTCATGTCTCCTTTCCCTCTAATCCCTCGATGGTGTCACGTACATCATCCTCTCTCCGCCACATCGTTGCTGACCTCCTCCTCTGCCCGACAACCTCTCACGCCACCCACATCCTCCTCTCCCCGCCAAGCCGCGCCGAGCATAGTCTAGCTTCCCCTCAAGCTTCTCCTCCTATCCCCAATCCATCATTGTCTCATGTGAAAACTGCTAGTACTGTTTTTCTCTAAAACTACAAACTCCTAGGAGTTTAACATTGCTGTGGATCTGTCGTATAAATAATGTCATGCTTGCTTGTTAATTTATGCTAATTTAAACTGAACTCACTATCTAGATCCTGCTTTGTTACATGTTGGGTGCTGGATGTAGTGCCAGGCTCCACTTGTACTGTGTAATGTGGTCTAAGAAAGAACCAAGTTGCTAATCACGTAAACATGTAAAACAAAAGAGACAAACCAAATTAGTTTTTCCACCTATCCTGACTTATCCTCACGGCAGCCACCCTCTCACTCTCTCACCCCATGGCACCCCTCTGCAAGACCACACTCTCTCACCCCTCTTGCTCGTTCTCTCCGCCACATCGTCGCAGCCGCCAACCCTCTCCGCCACGCCGTCCCAGCCGCCACAACTCCCCACCTTGGCACGTCCCTGCCTCCTCCCATCCCCTCCACTCCTCGGTCCCCGCCACAGCTATCTGTTTCGGCCGGGTCCAGTGAGCAATGGTGAGACCAGGTGTCGCGGTGAGCAGCCGGATCCGGCCGTCGGCGAGCCGCGCCGTGGATCTAGCCATCCCAGGGCGATTTCCGGAGCCGAGGGCGACTTGAAGATTTCTACCTCAAGCTGAGCCGCGCCGTCGATCTGGCCAACCCAGGCTGAGTTGCTGGCTTGCTGCCTGTTGGCCTGCTACACAGCCTACTGATAGTATGCTCGGTATTTGACAGGGAAATCACACAGCGAAGGTACAATTTTTTTGAGTTTTGTTTCAGTCCAGTTGTACCAAACATTATATTTCTACGAACTGAAAATCAACTGTAAACATATGTATCCTAAACATTCTATTTGAATCACCTATTGTACTTTGATTACCCCGTAGTCTTTTCTTCTCAGTCTCACTCTCAAATCCAGCTTCATGCACTTCCGTCACCTTTTCTTATCTAGAATCTGTTGAGGCTGTTACCTTTCTCTGAAAAATGCTATATATCTTGGGCTTTGGAGGAATAAAAAAGCTCTCCACTTGAATCAAATAAATTATGGTGTTAGCAGTAGCACAGTAAGGGTTCTCACCTGCATAAGTTCTTTTGAGTGACCAAGTCAGATGTGATTATTTTGTTATCTCACAACTCATGATTGTTGATTTCCAAACTCCGTTTGACTTAACCGTTAGGTTCTTGTGCGTTGTGATGTAGTAAATGTTGTTGTGATCTTCAAAACGAGAAGGCAGATTAGTCTAATCTCCATTCTGTCTTCTTCTACAACTGAAAGATTCAGAGGTGTCACACTTGGAGCAGAGGAAGAAATTTCTTTTGTTCTTACCTTCTTTACAAAGATGTGCATATAGTAACTCTGTTTAGTCATTTCCACCATGTTTATATGGTTTTCTATTCTGTTGTCTTTTCATATATATCCCTTTGAAGCAATGGGCGTTAATATATTAATTGTAACAAGGTTGGAGACTGATGCGGATGCGCGCAAGGGCAACGTTGGATGACACCTAGAAGAGCAAGCACAGTGCAGCGAAGGAAGTACCGAGCTTCGGCAGCACTACACCATCGTCCTCTGCCTCACCGAGCACATCAATTTCATGAGATGGTGAGAGCATTTCAACAGATTGTGTACTTTTCAATTTTAGACCTTTGTGCTCTAGATGCCATTGCTGGATGTCGACTTGGTGGTGAGATTTCTCAAATGCTCCAATGCTCCAAGTTGAGTCTTAACTTCAAAATAAAAAACGTAGCATCTGCAAGTTCTCGACCATCCTTGATTTGATTAACCATCATGCAGCTGTTATATTTTTTGCAGCTGTAATCTTTAATATGAACATATTTTCATAATAGTGGTAAAAAATGTTTCTAAAGAAGAACATGAAAGTTGTTTCTAAAAAAAATGGTGGTAACTCTTTCTCTAAATAAAAAATTGTGTAACTCGTTTTCTGAATAATCTGAAAGATTGTAAAAACAAGGTTAATAAAAAATTGTGACAAGTATGTTTATGAAGTTTTTTGTGTACTTCATTTTTTATGATCAGGCTACGTTTATGACCAGACCGGACAGTCGTCGTTTTTTTATAGACTGTACAAAAATTTGTAGGCATGTACCACAAGAAAGTACGCAAGATCTGAAAACTTGACATTGGTAGGGTGCTTAATAAATGTATTTGGAAATGTGGTGCTTCATAAATATTGAAACAATGGACCTATGAGTACAGGGCTGAGCACGGTTTGAAAAGTTTAACCTGGCTAGCTACCAAAAAAGGCATCCTCGAGGATTTGTTTCGTTGATTTGGTTTAATCCTTATTCCAGAACCATCAATAGTTACACAGACAGTACTTTCTATTGCCTCAGGTTAACTCTTGATTGGAACCTGACTGAACAATGAACAAGTCCAAGTATCTTGACAAAATTTCAGTAGTAACCAAATTTCAAATAAGCACCTTTTATGCCAAGAAATTAACCATCAAGCATAATTTGCAATATATTATCAATCTGACAAAAGAATCACTACAACTATTAAATCCTTTTTTAAATAGGGGTTTTCATCAGGTTTAGAAATGAGACTGTAAACAACAATTTTCAGTGCATGTTCAAGGTGTGTTACAGGCCTACATCTATATCAGAATCTCAAATTACACATTTTCAAAGTATACTGTGTGACACATATATTGTACTACATAGTTCTTGTTTATTTCTTGTCACCTATTTGTTATATCTAACAATAGGATATTCTAGATCAACTCCCCGCATAGACCCGCTTCAAGGGAGGAGGATGCAGAGGCCAGCAACAAGGAGCGGGTGTGGGTGCTCATCCTCGCCGCTGACCACAAGTGCTGCGACAAACTTTGGGCAGAATTCGATCCCTCCACGGGTATGAGCAAATCAAATACTGCTTACTTCTTTCTGTCTGTTGTCTGCTGAAGTAGCTAATAGACCGCTTTAGAATGTTGTGAGCTTGGTTATTTTACATTGTTTGCTAATATCAAGCAAAGAATGAATGCTGGAGTGTGTTACTGTGCTTCATTACAATCCCTAGAAAACTTTAGAAAGGGTGTTTCTGTCCACCCACAAAAATCAAAAGATAAATCTATGATTGCGCGGCAGGCCTGATAATCCACACCAGACCAATCAGAAAAGAGGACAATCTGTGACTTGTTGATTAATTAACAAACCCGGTGTTGTTGTCCACTACCAGCCGGCTGGAGGCCCCAACTCGTTTGGCTCCGTCTACGCGGTGCCAGGAGATTAGCACATGGATGCATCCGCCGGCAGTACCAACTGCACATCAAAGAACAACGGATTAGTACGTTGACAGGGATAGAAAGAAAAATATGAAACTCGGACACACGGAATTTGCAGTTATCAACAAACACTAATTTGAATACCTTCTAAATCTCACATAGTGCAGGGCTGCTCTGAATATCATTGTGTTCCGTAAATAATGTTCCTTTCCTAGTCTACTACCGGGTGCACAATCCATCGACCACCATGATCCTCTGTCACATTAAAGCTGTCCTACATCATCAGATTAGAGTCTTTGCTCTTGTTGATAAATTGCGTAACACTCTGAAACACAACGATATTTTTTTACTCGTCAGATTCAGATTGGAGTCTGTTTTTTTACTCTGAAACACAAAAAGAACATTGTCCCATTGTCAACGGAGTAAAGAAAGAATAGATTATCTTCATGCCCCCGTATTTATGAAAAATATTTATTCAACAAAAACATGTCTACCTGCCCACTTCATTGCAAACCAACTCACGTGTGCAGCAACATTATTTATTAATAATGTAAAATATGTCTGCTACTCAACAAAGTTTAGAACCAAATGGACAACTATGAAGAAGCATAAATATTTTGTAATCCTTTTTAGCTTCCCTTACATGTTGTAGGCAGCATACGATACTTATCTGAAATACCTAAAGGCACAAGAAAAGCTAGTGTAGAATGAAGAAACTTTAATCTAACCTCGCTCAATCTGGTGTATTTCCTTGAGCACCCATGCGAGTGTCTTAGCTCTTCTTCATACGCATGGGGCACGAGCATGTTCTCCAGGGAGGACAGTAGCTCTCACCCACGACCTCCTCGATGTCGTTGGCGAAGTAGCAGAGGGTGACGGTGTGGAATTGCTTGGTCGCTTGTGTGGGTGACCTCAAGGCGTTGCTGGTGGGAGGTCACAGACAAGCGCGTGCTGTCGGTGAAGATGGATCTAGAGAACAAGAATTCAACCTACAATTAAAAACTGCACATACATACTATGTATGCCCTCCATATGTCTCAATTCAGATTACACATGTCTTACCTGCATCTCAATACTCCACATAATGTTGGTCACTCAGATTGTCCTCCTCGTCTTCTACAATTTTGCTGTTCGTGTACGCTACCCTAACCCCTGGTCAAAAAGCAATTATCGATTAGTGCAAAGGGATAACATAGAGAGGGCAGAAAAATGACCGGTGCAACTCCCAGCCACATCTCTCACAAATTCATCTCCATTGCCGACCAAATACGAGTGCAAAATCGCCTGCTCCCTAGCCTCTCAACCATGTCAGGTGTAAATAGAACAGCCGCCAGTCGTCGCCTCCGCCCATCGACCACACATCATGCAGAGAACAAGACGTACAATGCTGAGAGAACAACACGTACAATATTGAGAGAACTATGGCATGATTCGGAGAAAAACCGTCACGTTCCTCGTGCACCGTCAGCACACACCAAGCATGATTCAAAAGTGGTGGATCCAAAATTTGCAAACTTACTGGGAGAAGTGCTAATGAAAGGTACCAGGCAGGTTAGCTAGGGCGAGTCTTCTGGAGGGGATACGTCCCATTCAGGCTGACCCCCCTTTGCTTTGGTCTACTGTTGTTAATTCTCTGCTGAATAAATACCAACGTCGGCAATGGATGTACAAATTTTGTGGAGTCACCATGGCGATGCAAGATCTGAAGAAAATATAGTGGGGTCTGACCTTGCTGCTGCTGACTAACGTAGATTGAGAAGGCAATGGCTGCGGGCTTCGAGTACGACGTCAGGGAGGATGATGCCTAGGTCGTTGAATGTATCCCCAACCATGGATCTCCTCTTCCTCCTTTTGATCGCCTCCCGATCTCACAAGCACCCTTGCCCGGGATACACGGACGTCGTACACGCGGGAAGATGGATAGAGCCACACACCCCTACCTTGACCAATCACTGATGTGGAGGGGGTCAACGATGGCCGGATCTGGAACGTCGGCGGGTGGTGAGGCCACGGCCGTCGTGGCGCCGATTGATATCCATGGCAAGGCGTCTTCGCAAGGGAGGCGGTGGCGTGTGGAGAAGGATCGGCAAGGCTCCTGAAGGGGATCGTCTTCGGATCCTCGACATGATGGGCAGCAGGTCCTCAACGGGATCGACGGCGCTCCTGAAGTGGATCGTGGGCGGCGGCTTCGATGTGCGAGGGCGGCGGCGAAGGGATGGAGCGGCGGCGGCTTTGATGTGCGAGGTCGGCGGCGAAGGGATGGAGCGGCGGCGGCGAAGGGATGGAGCGGCGGTGGCGAAGGATGGAGGGCGGCGGCGCACGATTTGCTGAGCGAGTCGTGCGTGCGAGTGGTTCTCGCTCGAGGGCAGGCGGCCTTGCTCGTACGTGCGTGCGATTGTTTTGGTTTTTTTTTCGCTGGTTAATTTTCGCCGGTTTGTGCTCGGTGGTTTATTTTCGATCGTCTCAGTTAATTACGACGGGAGGTTGTGCGGGTGCGGGACTCCATCTTAGGGTTTTTTTTGGTTTTCCGCGGTTGGGAGGGAGGTGGGAAGTAGTACCAAAGAAGTACCAAAATAGACCGGGTTAGGTGGGACGAAAATAAAACCCGGAACGCGACCTACCAACTGAGACATTAGGAGTAGAGATACGGTCCGGCTGTGACTACATCGTCGTCCAGTTCCACCTGTCTCTCTCCACTACGTGCTACGACTAGATTTACAATTTCATCACACCTCCACAAAACCAACGTGCTACGTGCGGTAATGGATCTACTGGCCAATTTTGGTGGTGTTGATCACGCGGTGGACTACATTTATTCATCACGCTTTCCTCTAACGAAGAACAACTAGAGTAAGTTCGTCGTATAATTCCACTGCCCTCTACATCAATTGTTTCGGTTCGATTATTATTGCAAAATCATTTGTTTTTCGATTGCGCTACTTAATTACTGTATGATTTATGAAATAGGCTATAACAAAGGTTTGTATAATTTTTCCGTTACTATATAAAGTATTAAATATCATAATTAATTACAACGGAATAATGTTTTATAATCATGGCGAATGATTTAGCTAAAAATCATGCACTACAAAAGATAGTTTAACTGCTTACAAACAGTTTGCAATACTATTCAATTTAGCCCAAAAATTAGAAGGCCGCTTAATGACTATAAAAGTTTGCACAAATAATGTATATTTTGCCAAAACAGTTTGAAAGCCTATTCTTTTTAGCCCAAATCAGTCTTTAGCTCAAATCAGTTTAGCACGGGCAATTTTTTTTTAGTATTATCGTTATATGTATGGAGATGCTTTAGTATGAAATCAATGTGAATCGTGAAGTTCTATGCTATTGCATTATATTAAAATACAGTACATATTACAATTTATTTTTGGTCATATTTTGTGAGATATGCAGTTGTGAAAATATCCATATATTACACACCGAGATAGTTGACCCCTTTGATTTATTTTTTAAATTAAAGCCAAGTTGGTTCTGAACCTTGTTATGCATTTTTACAGCACAATATGGATAAAGAGTTCTCGTTCATTCCCTATCGAGATTAGCCTACGGATTATCCGAGACACCATCAGAGAAGATGGAGTTGTCCATCCTTTATGCTTCAATCTTACAGTTCGTAAGATTAGCAGTGACGCATCAGAGAGGAGCGCAGGCACCAACTCTATTGGAAGGACACACTATTTTAATCTGCAATTTCATAAGCAAGCATGGGCACTAAGGCAGACCTGGTTAACCCAAGAATAGGGCACCCAGACTCTTATTGAGACCGTCGTGCTAGAGCCTTTTCCTAAATACTACGTGTTCCACGCCCCTACAATTGTAAGTGTTCTCGTTCATACAAATTAGTTTGGTTACTAGCTACATCATTTATTTATGTCTACCAAATGCAGTACCTTCTCCCACTGGCACCCGTGGATTCATCCTACGGGCTATTTGCAGTGAAAATGGATATGGACAGGACTGTCATTATTGACTATTCAAACCAGGCATTATTTGATTTTGAGGAGGAGTTTCATGACATAGAACTTCAGAGAGAAGCTCTATTAGTTAAGCAAGAATTCAATGTTATTCTCCAACAAGGGGCCCCTGATAGGAACAACCAGATTTTGGAATGGCCTGAACAAGTTAACATTCATGTCTCACATCGGCGGTAATATTTTAAATTGTCATGAACTTTTGTTATTTTACTGATATTAGCTATTAATACGTGATGTTTTTCCAACAGCATGGACTCTGGATTTAAAGTTTTACAGGAGATGGCCAACCTGTACGGAACTATGGGGTATGACATCACTACTAGAAATCCCCATATTTCCGATGGTGAAATCTAATAGCCGACGGACTGTCGGGTATTACAGTAATAGCTGACGGTAGTTATAATGGCCGATGGTTACTGTCAACTCACGAGTATTACCACTAATACCCGACGGTATACTAGAATGCCTGACGGTGAAAATTCACCCCTCGGATATCCAACTTAATGCCCGACGGTTCATCGTAAAACCCGACGGTTTTTCCTACACCCACAGGGATTACATGTAATGCCCGACGGGTTTCCCTACACCCACGGGGATTACATGTAATGCCCGACGGGTTTCCCTACACCCACGGGGATTACATGTAATGCCCGACTGTTAATTGTAATGCCCGACGGTTTTTGGTACACCCTCGGGGATTACATGTAATGCCCGACGGTTTCTGCCACACCCACGGGGATTACATGTAATGCCCGACGGTGAAATTTAATAGCCGAAGGTGAAAACAAAACTCTGACCTATGAGAGGACATGGCTGGTGGTAGATATGTGCCTCTTGGTTATTTGAGAAAATACCCGATGGTGTATAGTGATAACCGGCGTTTGACTTTCCCTCTCCATGATATGTTTCAATGGACAACATATGTAGAACGGCCGATATTATATTCCAGATAATTCAGAAGATTCCAAGAACTAACATCTAGGATACCCGAGTGCATTATGTTCTTTTTCACAATTAATATATAGGATGCTTAAAAATTGGTACAAGATAATACAAATATGATGTTTAAAAAAATTGCACTTACAAAAGTACTAGTTTGCTAATTTCTTGGTCATGTACTTCTGTAACTTGCCTTGAACGTATCTTTGGTTTTTCTAATAAATGCAACTTTGTCTAGAAGGACCCCGACCTTCATGTATATTATTAATTAACTGTAAATGTGTCGTGAAGTATTATTAACATCTTGAATTATAACGAGGATGAGTGTTGTATTTTAAAATTAAGAAAGTGAAATGCTATGCATACGATCCTATACATACATATGATCCTTTTTGTCCGAAGCAGTGTGACCATTCTTTTTCCTCCCAACCAAGAAAGTAAAAGGGAGGCATCACCCTTTCTACAAAGAGTCTGCCACATGGAGCGAGGCATTACCGTTTCAAAGTGCTGCCGTCCCCTGCATCGGTGAGGCTATGTTCGTACAATATGAACCCTTTCGTATTTTTCATCACCATTTTAGGTCCTTAGTAAACACGTATGGCTGGTCATGAAGTACTAGTACTATCGTGACATACAAGCCCGAGTTCTGTATTTCAAAACTAAAAAAAGATTCATTATATATATACATATGATTCTTTACGTACAATCCTTATCAGACACCACAAACACAACAAATCAACCATTAAGCGGTGGTCATTCTTTCTTCCTCGGGAATAAAAAGGGCGATCTCGCCAGCGTCTCTCCGAAGGAGAGTTCCTTTGATCGTCGCCGTCCTACGGCGGCTCCCCTCCTCCGACGACCTCGATCGTTGGTGCTAGGGGGGGTTGCCGGATCCATGTGTGTGTGTGTGTGTGGATAGTTTTAGGCTAAAGCAGCTTTGTTTTTAGGTTGCTCATCGTCTTCAGATCCTTCCCCGACAAGTCGATCGGCCCTATGGTTGGGGGTGGTTTCGAAAACCAGCCTTTTCAAGCAAGGATTGTGTGGCGGCGGCATCCTCGTGGTGGACATGTGTCCTCGGGCCGGCGTCTGCCCCAACATCGGTGCGGAGCTTGGGAGGTACGTAGTTCAGGAGCGGATGTAGATTGTGGACTACATCGACGACATCTGGAAGACGGAATATGTGATGGGTTCGTGGTTGATGGATGGAAAGTGTGGTTTCCTCCTTCGACGTCTTAGTTGTGGTGGGGTGCCAGACCTTGAGTTCGATAGGGTGTCCGGGGGTGTTGCTCAGATCTGATTCCTTCAACGACAATGACTTCAGTTTTGGTGAGCCACCTTGGAGGCCCACAAAGCTGCATATCAGCGATGGAGCCGCGTCGAGTTTGGGTGAGGAGGTCATCCGTCGTTCTTCTTTTCGGTGGCTGTTGTGGTCGTGCTGGGGCAGGTGACGGAGCGTTGGTGTCTAGCTCAGAGATGTTTTGCTATCTTTTCAGTTTTGTCATGCCGGTCCTTACGTGGCTTGTATTTTAATCTTTATGATATGAATGAGACACGTATTACCATGCAAAAGAAAAAAACCGATGCGCGTTGGAACCAAATACAACACACCAATGGATCATCCAAGGTATTATGGCCATTTTTCGCAAAAATAACGTATTATGATCATACCAAGAATCCTGTATGTGCCATGTCAAAAAAAGGGATCGTGTATGTGCAAAACGAACTGTGAGAAATCTAAGAATAAAAATAGGATTTAAAAAACAAATGGCCCAAAAAATAAAAGTTAAAAGTTATTGTACTCCTATATGATTTCATACGTACTAATAATTAATTAATAACGCGTGTGCAAAAAATTAAGTGCACCGCATGGTTCGAACCCAAGACCAAACAAGCTAGCCTAGCGTGCTATACCAGGTGGAGAACAGACAAGTTGTGACATATACCTCCTCAGATGTTATCTATACTAGACATTCTCAAAGCGCCGTTAACCAGCCCCGCCGCTTATATCCCCTCAGTCCTGCGGCTCACATTCACCTCTCTCTCAACGCCGGTCGCCGCCTAGATGTGTCACCTGACTTGCCACCGTCCTCCACTCTCGTCTCAGATTTGACCCCAAAGTCAAGCTGTAGGCAGCAACAGCAGGTTCCCGTGTCGCCATGAGCTAGATGGGGAAGCGGGGGTTGGGTGGGGAGAGCCCGCAGTGGCAGAAAAGACGAACGAGGGCTGGCGGCCCCGGAGCTACCTCCACTACCTCGCCGCCGCGTCCGGTCCGACCCTGCCTCCTGCAAGCACGGCGACTTCCTTGACACCGTCTGGGCGGGCCATGAGCTAACCACGCCCAATCTCTTCAGGTCAGCACAGTACAGTAGGCAATTTGGGATTTTTTTAACTGAAATTGAGGAAATTTTGACACAATTGAGTGTGGAGACTGAGTTGTTTGGTTAATTAGTTAATCAGCACGTACACCAGAGACAATTTGTTGCAACATTGACACGATTATGTGATGTAGAGATAATGAGATATGCTCATGTTTTACTGCTACTCGAACCCTGATATGTACCGTGGTTTTCATGGGATAATATAATTGAGTCCGTTTAATCCGTTGAGTAGGCCTCGTGGTTATCTATTTTTTTCATGTTTCTCACATAGTGGTTGGTGCCCACCTCGCAGCCGTGGACTCCTATTACCGAATTATTTGATGATCTGGCGCTGATTTCTTGGCGCGGCCAGCAAAAAATTCTCCCACGCCGGCGCACCACGCACCAAATCAGGTCCTGAACTAACCGCCATAGTCTCCAAATCTCGTATCGTATAACTTCAGCCATACACGCACTGTTAAACGATACGATGTATACTTTCAAGCCAGCAATCGAATGGTCATAAGGCACGTACCTTCAATTGTCACCAATCTTCAAGTTCACACAGGATCCACATTTCTTTGTCATGCTCAAGATGTTTCTGATAAAGCATTGATTATCTTGTATGTGTTCTTGAATATAGTAGCCAAAATTAGTCCCCACCAAAGTGTTTTCTTATTGACTACATAAAGTACAAGTCTGTCCCAGGATGTTCCGACAATTATTATTCGTTACCAACATTTTTCAATTTTAGTTGGTGAGGAAGAAAATTATTATTAAGTTACCCTAAGGGAGTCACATCTTCTTCTAATATAATATAATTCAAAATATGATGTATTCTATGTATGAACTTTATCTAAACATGGGTAAGTAAAATTAAATTAAAAGAGGCACTAACGAATGATCCATAGGATGAAAAAAAGCAATATGCATCTCAATTGGTGTTATATAAAAAAGAGTAATCTCAAGATTTGTTAGCTGATTTACATCGAATTTTGTATTCCTCATATTTTTCTGGCACAAGTAAGATTATTATTACGTACTTTGTAAACTCTTTATTGATGGAAAAACATATCAATATGTTTATTAGTTGTGTATATCTTGAAAATATTATGCAGAGATTTTATAGTCAGAAAGAAGCAAATTGGCATTGAATTAATGATAAGTAATTTAATTTTTTTGGTAAGTTAATATCTCTGACATCTTTTCTAAATTATTAATAGGTGTGTATTTGATATGAAAAGGAAACAGATCCTTGCCATACAGAAATATTAACGGCATGACTGGATCAAGGCATGATCTGATACCCAGATGTCCTCTGCATGGCATACTATATATATGTTAACATTAAAACACTATGCCATCCCTCCTCTCCCTCCTTACTGTCCCTTCGCCTAGACCAGGAGGATGATTTCCGAGGACTACGTTGTGTAGGCAAGAACCATCAAGAATTGGAGTTCCTCTCGGTATGTCAATTTCTGGATCTTTCTCTTATATAATAGCGTGTTATTTATTAGATTAATAGTTTTTATATGTTTAGTTATACCATCAAATCCCAGATAAAGAACATCATTGCAGATTATGCAAGCTTATATAAATATCATACCCAATTAAATTGTTTGTAGTGGGCTGGAACTACTTATAAATTGTTTATACACATACTTTAGCCTATGAGTCTATTATTTAGATTACAATTGTGCCACACACCTAGCTTTTGTACCGATGAACAATTCTCACTGCCTAATTTTGCAATGCAAATTAAAATTCATAATCTTAAATACTTTATATGTTGGAATACGGTTCAATAATTTAGTGAACAGTCCTAAGTTTAACAACAAGCTAAGTAAGCATAACAATTTACCAGAGATTCCTTTCCATTTTATGACCTCATTGTTTTATCCATGCCTTAGTCCATCTTACTGATTTCATGAAGTAGCTGTCAGCCATAATATGTAGGCCTTCGGAATATCTGTCACGAGAAATGCAAAACTGTTATGGTATGTACATGTCTTCACTAGGCACTTGCATGTATGTAAATAGCTACAGGTAATAGATGAAAACACCTGTTAAGTTTTCCTATTGGAAAATATAAAATATTTAAAAAATGTTCAAAGAGAGACAATTGTTTGAATTTTTACAATCAAAAACGAATTTTATTTGTAACAGAGTCATATTCCAAAGAGATGTTTCATGCTGATTCACATGGGTCATAGGGAAGAACAAATATTGATGATGATAGTATTACCAGGTCGTACTTAATACGCATATCAATTGCTAGCAAACTAAATTTTCACAATCATGTGAAAAAAGTAGGCAATGTAAACTTTCAGTAAGAGATACAATAGTGTGGAATCAGCAAAGTTTATGTAACCATTCAAAATGTCAATTAGAAAGTATATTTATTTTATTTATCCATGGTAATCATCAAATGTAAATTTAATATTTTTTTTGTTGGTAAAAGGTTAAATGGTTTTAAATTACAAGAAGATCAACAGATTATTTCGTGCACTCAACTTCTCCAATATTGGTCCATTATCTTTCTTCCCTTTGCTCTGTTTAGTCCCTTCATGAAAACCACAGTTAGTAGGAAAAAAATAATTAGTAAACAGAAAAAGCTTATCTCGAGAGATAATTTATGCATGTCAAAATGCAGTACTTTAAGAAAAACTTGCAATTGATATAATAGACTGAGTTATGTACAATAGCAACACCAATTTTTTTAACTGACCAAAACTGGGTGATTGTCTCTCAATGCAATATTTAAGAGTGTTCTTTTAATTACAAAGCATAACTACCATCACATGTAAACCCTAAACCCTCGCGCAAAAATCATCATGATTCATAGTTAAGTTCAGTATTGTTCAGACTACCACAGATCTTCCAAACAAAACAACAAAAGATTCAACTGGTCAATTTTTTTAGTGAGCAAGGCATAGTTTGGCAGTATAATTTTAGAAAGAACTGAACTACTGTGAAACCACTATTTTTTGATTTGTGGGCAACAAATACTCTGGATGCTAAAAACATACATTTTCTGAGTACTGTCAAGTCCACCGAAATGTTTTGCTGGTATTGTTTTCCTACAGTTTTTTTCAGCTAACTACTTCATGGCCAAATAAATTAGCATCTGCTAACTTAGCTTTGCCTAAGCAACATGTTGGAAGGATTAATCAGTGTGTGCTAACGGATTCCGACTTAGTCAAAAAAACCAAAATACTTCACTCCCAAACGCACCCTAACTGGACTTCAACACACATAGCAGTAAATGTACTCCATCATCGTTACACCCTCACATAGCATAGACAAATAATGAAATGGTTATTGATAGTTAACCAGACACGCGACTGTATGAAATCAATGTGAACCGGTCATTTAAGTCGATATTTCGTTCTCACGTACCTTCTCCCATGCCTTTTAACATATTGGTGCTGTAGGAGTTGTAATTGTCGTCCCCCGGCTCCATCTCTCTGCTCTCAGTGCTCGTTCTCAACACCGCATGACACACATCTCGGCTCACACACAGAAATTTTTTGATTAGTTTTATTGATAGGCAGATGATCAATAGATATTTAAATTGTGAGATTTTAAAATAGCATTGTTATACATAGATTTCTCGAATTTAAACGGTCAACATGGCTATTGTAGATACGGAGGAAGCTAGCATATGTACGATTGGGGCACAACAAATAAGCTTGATTAACAAATTTAATTAAATCATTTAAAACACATATTTTCTTTTTGTGTTTTTTGGAAATGTAATTTTTGGATATGAAATTTTACCATTATACATATACAACCAGATTGTACAACCAAATAGTATGCATGTATTTTTTGGAAACAGTTTAACTTGAATAGCAAAGTAATTAAAGCAAATTATATTTTTCAAAAGGGCGCAAAATCTGACTTATGCAAACTGCCAACATTAACAGAAATGTAACACAATAAGAAAGAAACAATTATGTATCATGCTCATATTATTGTTGCATGAGGTTGACACATCTTGAAACAAAAATATAATAATCATGTATCATGACCACAAATATAAATTATATCCTCTTCTTGCCTCACAGAATAAGACTAGACTGAGAACCTAACTACTGAACCATTTAACCAAACGTTGAAGAAAGAAGTTTGCTAATTTTGTTAATTACAAGTCAGATCAAAATATAATGTTTAATCCAACTGAAAAATCTTGTGGAAGATCTGACCAAGTATTTTGTAGACAACTGCATGTACAAATACTATATCACATAATAATAGGTAGCTTTGACTACTTTTACAAATACTGAATTATGATAGGGTGAACATGATGCAGACGTACCATATAATATTCAAACAATAAGCAGATATGTCTGCATGAGATATTTGATGTATGGAGCATGAGATATTTGATGCATGGGGGGTGGGGTGGTTAAGGAGGAGCTTACTCATGATGAGCAGCCAGTCATGCAAGTAATAACTGGATTTGTGGCCGTCGTCCGTGCATTGCCGAGACAGAGCTTGGGGTAGGCTGTCTCCATCACAAATCTCCATCAACCTGGGGTGGGCGGTTGCAAAGAAATCATGAAAGCCACGTGGTCGATAGACGGTGGAGGCTACGGCGTTAAAACATGATTGCGGCGTCAAATGGAAAGGGTCGGGCACCCGCCTAACTTACTTGAGCACGTGCTTGGTTCAGTTCATGGCGACGGCAAGGCGGAGCGGACAGGAGATGAGAGATATGTGGCGTCGGATGACGATGGAACAAGGGGACTGGCGCTCGCTCTGCTCGCTACAGATAGCAGTAATCCAGTCCATCATCATTACACACACACACAAAAATGGTGTAAACCGAAATGGCCATGGGGGGAGCTGCTTACCGAGGAGATGGTCACGTTGACCTTGCTTGTCAACTCCATCAATGCCGGATCCGCGCTACTCTCCTGGCGCATCAGGTCGTCCGTCGAGGAGGAATAACACCCATCGCCCGCTAGATCTATGGTGCGACCGTTGTCGCATGGATTCGAGCGATTCAGTGAGAGCCGAAGTCATCGGTTTTGCCGCCGTGGGAGCGAGAGAAGATAGTACACTGGGTTAGGGGAAGGAGAGTGGAGAGGATGCCACCGCCGTCGGGTCAAGGGCGGCGGGAGTGGAGTGAGGTAGGGGAAGGAGAGTGGTTAGGTGTTTGTGTGACAGATCCGCCGGCGGTCGGAGTTGTGCGGCAGCCGGCTGGCCGATGCAAACGGCGTTGCTGTGGGGGAGGGGAGAAGTCGAGGAAAGTAGTTGCAATCAATCTCAACGCGCATGGGACAGATCCGACGGGACGGCGGCGGCGCATGGGACAGATCAATTGCTCGGCGGGCTTAGTCTCCCGGCTGGCCGTCGGAGTTGCGCAGCGGCTAGCGGTCGGAGTTGCGCAGCTGGTGGATGTAGTCGACATTGTTGCGGGGGGTGGGAGGAGTCGAGGCTTGGGATGTGGTGGGGGAGGGGAGAAGTGGAAAGGAAAGTAGGTGTGGAAGTGAGTTGGTGGAGGGGATAACTGAGTGTGGCTAGGGTTGCAATGCGGCGGGGGAGGACAGACGGCTAGGGTTTTGCCTGTCTTGTGGGTTGTCAGGTCGGGCTGTGATCCAGCTTGGGCCTGGCTGGGCCGATGAGGCCAGCACGTGTGCCTGGCCGTGTGATCCTGGCCGGCCGTTACGTGTCTGGCCGACCCATTTTACATGGTAACAATTGTTCCCTCAAAAATAATGTCATACAAAAGGTAATTTCTTTTATAGGAATTTTTTAGGGTGGCCCATTTTACCATTTATATTGTAATCCTATTTACCATTTGCCTGTTTTTTTTGCCGTGGTGGATATCTAATTTATGC
The DNA here is from genome assembly GCF_002162155.2 of Triticum dicoccoides. Classification (NCBI taxonomy): domain Eukaryota; kingdom Viridiplantae; phylum Streptophyta; class Magnoliopsida; order Poales; family Poaceae; genus Triticum; species Triticum dicoccoides. Next base: position 754,944,054 of record NC_041385.1, read on the forward strand.
TTACGTGCAAATTGTGCTCGACATTAGAAATGCTATCCTGACATTTGTACTACTTTATTAAAAGAAATCTTATATATTAAATGTATAGGAAACTCATATAAAAAAATCAAATATATATACGTTATTAAATATGATTAATAAAAATAATTCTGAATACTAATTGTATGAAAATAAAAGAGATAGGAAAAAACTATAATACTTTGTTGTTGAAGTTTTGTTTGCAAGTTTCTGTAATTCTTTTGGCTAATTTTTCATGTCCTATATAAGTAATTAGTTTGGCGTGTTTAAGCCTGCCCCGGCCGTGCCGTTCCGGACCGGCCCATTTGTCCAGTTGTAATTGTTATTAAGAGTTTACATATATATTTATAGTTTACCCAATTCCCCAAAAAAAGGATGGGATATATACATTAAACATGGTTGATAAAAATATAAAATTCCGTGCTTTGTTATTTCTGGTTTGTTTGCATTTTTGGATAAAAATGTTAAACCGAGGGTATCAACAAAAAATCAGATTAAAAACAAATATACTTTGTTATTTCTGGTTTGTTTGCATTTTTTAATTATTGTTGGACAATTTTGCATAGCCTATAAAAATAATTTAAAAACATTTAAGCAATTTCAGATGAATACTTACGTTTCCATGAACATTATAGAGAAAATAGTCGTGTTACTAAATTGATTTTAGTAGAACATTTTCATAGTATAATGAAAAAAATATTTTATTACATTGAAAATAGTTGTGTTAGTAAAATGATTTAAGCATCTAGATATTGTAATATAATTAAATGTATTTTTTTTATTTCGGATAAATTAGTTGTGTTATCACATTTAGTTATTTATATTTCAGTATATATATAAAGCGATGGGTTCAAACATACTCACTGATGTAACGATGACAGACCGTACTGAATCACCACGAGAAGAGGTGCATATGACTAACCTTCCTATACATTTATATTATAGATGATATTACGAAAGGTCTATTTTTTAATTTATTTGTTCTTTCATAAATTAGGAGACATGTATATGAACTTTGGAGATGCACAGAAAAAATCCGTTGATGGCTCAGTCAGGACGTCGTTGAAAGGGGACCAAAATTCATCTACATTTTTACAAAATAATAATGTGAAGCGGTGATATATCATAACAAACCAAAAAAGGATGCCAATCTAAATATTATCCAATAAGGTATTTTTTAAAAAATTATCATCAATATTTTCTTTGTGAGATTGCCTATTGTAGTCAGCTAAATTTGCTCATTTTGGAAACTAAGTAGACTCACATTTGTATTATGTCTACAGACTATGTTTGTATCCCTAGAGATATTAGAGTCATCGAATTAATAAAGTCTGCCCCAAGAATACCCAGTTCGTGGACATTGGAGATGCCTTGTTAGCAACCGACGATTTGAAATGCCTTATAAAAAATGATATGTTCTTACATGACGGTGTAAGACCAATTGCACAAAGTTTGTAATCAATAATATGAACATTATATAATATCATAAAATATAAATATATTCTAAATGTTGTTTACAGGTGATAAATGCTTACATATATTGTATGCTTGCTCACGACCATCTACAAGACAGAGCGGGTGAAAAGGTACACATTATTAGCACGTTTGTATCTGGTCAGATAAAAGAAGAAGGTGAAAGAGACATCGACCCATCAAAATATCGTCGCATCGTGCGTCATGTTAATACTTATCTACAGCAAGATATGGTTAGTTTTTGTCTTGTTATCCATGCATATAATTATGGATTGTTTGTATTTAGTTCATATGTCTAATGATTTATTAATAATTATATCTAATTGTGACTGTGATTTGTATGATATTTACACCAGTTATTCATTCCGATTAACATGCCGGGCTACCATTGGTATCTAGCAGTCGCTAATGCCAAAAAACGAGAGATCCAAGTATTAGACTCACTTGGTGAGAATGTCAAACGCAATGACCTTGCTACTACGGTAACTATCTATTTTTTTACTCATCTTAACATTTGTTTTGTTTGACTTCATCCCTAACATTTCTCATATGATAGTTACGGGGGCTCGAGAAATGGCTGAAACTTGCATAGCAGAGTCGGGAGTTTATCAGAGGTGATAAGTGGCCCGATCTCAATGTTACAAAATGGACGGTTGAAGAGCAAGTTTAGGAGGCAATACGAACCGATGGGTAAGCAATTGTTAAAATGGTTTGTTTATTTGATTCATCTGTGTGATATTCTAAAGCATTATTTTATAATATTATAGTGTATCATGTGGATTGTTTATACTAAATTATATGGGATATTGGACATCACATGGACTGTCAGACCAATTCACCCAGGTATTTCATTTTTATACATTATCTTGTTATTTTATCTAAAAATATTATATAATTTTTGTATACAATTTTTGTAGGAGGATATGAAACAATTTCGTCAAAAATTACCAGTCATTTTGCTCGATTCAGAGCTTAATAAGCTAAAAGTGTTGGAAATATGCCCTAGAGGAAATAATAAAAGTATTATTATTATATTTCCTTGTTCATGATAATTGTCTTTTATTCATGCTATAACTGTATTATCCGGAAATCGTAATACACGTGTGAATACATAGACCACAATATGTCCCTAGTGAGCCTCTAGTTGACTAGCTCGTTGTGATCAACAGATAGTCATGGTTTCCTGGCTATGGACATTGGATGTCGTTGATAACGGGATCACATCATTAGGAGAATGATGTGATGGACAAGACCCAATCCTAAGCATAGCACAAAGATCGTGTAGTTCATTTGCTAGAGCTTTGCCAATGTCAAGTATCTCTTCCTTTGACCATGAGATCGTGTAACTCCTGGATACCGTAGGAGTGCTTTGAGTGTATCAAACGTCACAACGTAACTGGGTGACTATAAAGGTGCACTACAGGTATCTCCGAAAGTATCTATTGTTTTATGCGGATCGAGACTGGGATTTGTCACTCCGTGTAAACGGAGAGGTATCTCTGGGCCCACTCGGTAGGACATCATCATATGCGCAATGTGACCAAGGAGTTGATCACGGGATGATGTGTTACGGAACGAGTAAAGTGACTTGCCGGTAACGAGATTGAACAAGGTATAAGGATACCGACGATCGAATCTCGGGCAAGTAAAATACCGCTAGACAAAGGGAATTGTATACGGGATCGATTGAGTCCTTGACATCGTGGTTCATCCGATGAGATCATCGTGGAACATGTGGGAGCCAACATGGGTATCCAGATCCCGCTGTTGGTTATTGACCGGAGAACGTCTCGGTCATGTCTGCATGTCTCCCGAACCCGTAGGGTCTACACACTTAAGGTTCGATGACGCTAGGGTTATAAAGGAAGCTTGTATGTGGTTACCGAATGTTGTTCGGAGTCCCGGATGAGATCCCGGACGTCACGAGGAGTTCCGGAATGGTCCGGAGGTAAAGATTTATATATAGGAAGTCCTGTTTCGGCCATCGGGACAAGTTTCGGGGTCATCGGTATTGTACCGGGACCACCGGAAGGGTCCCGGGGGCCCATCGGGTGGGGCCACCTGCCCCGGGGGGCCACATGGGCTGTAGGGGGTGCGCCTTGGCCTACATGGGCCAAGGGCACCAGCCCCAAGAGGCCCATGCGCAAGGAAACTTGGAGAGGGAAGAGTCCTAAAAGGGGAAGGCACCTCCGAGGTGCCTTGGGGAGGATGGACTCCTCCCCATCCTTAGCCGCACCCCTTCCTTGGAGGAGGGGGCAAGGCTGCGCCCTCCCCCTCTCCCTTGGCCCTATATATAGTGGGGAAAAGGAGGAGCAATCATACCTAAGGCCTTTGGTTGCCTCCCTCTCCCTCCCGTGACACATCTCTTCTCCCGTAGGTGCTCGGCGAAGCCCTGCGGGATTGCCACGCTCCTCCACCACCACCACGCCGTTGTGCTGCTGTTGGATGGAGTCTTCCTCAACCTCTCCCTCTCTCCTTGCTGGATCAAGGCGTGGGAGACGTCACCGGGCTGTACGTGTGTTGAACGCGGAGGTGCCGTCCGTTCGGCACCAGGATCATCGGTGATCTGAATCATGATGAGTACGACTCCATCAACCCCGTTCACTTGAACGCTTCCGCTTAGCGATCTACAAGGGTATGTAGATGCAAACTCTCCTCTCTTTCTACTCGTTGCTGGTCTCTCCATAGATAGATCTTGGTGATACGCGTAGGAAAATTTTGAATTTCTGCTACGTTCCCCAACAGTGGCATCATGAGCTAGGTCTATTGCGTAGATTCTTTGCACGAGTAGAACACAAAGTAGTTGTGGGCGTTGATGTTGTTCAATATGCTTACCGTTACTAGTCCAATCTTGTTTCGACGGTATTGTGGGATGAAGCGGCCCGGACCGACCTTACACGTACTCTTACGTGAGACAGGTTCCACCGATTGACATGCACTTGGTGCATAAGGTGGCTAGCGGGTGCCAGTCTCTCCCACTTTAGTCGGAACGGATTCGATGAAAAGGGTCCTTATGAAGGGTAAATAGCAATTGGCATATCACGTTGTGGTCTTGCGTAGGTAAGAAACGTTCTTGCTAGAAACCCATAGCAGCCACGTAAAACATGCAACAACAATTAGAGGACGTCTAACTTGTTTTTGCAGGGTATGCTATGTGATGTGATATGGCCAAAGGATGTGATGAATAAATATATGTGATGTATGAGATTGATCATGTTCTTGTAATAGGATTCACGACTTGCATGTCGATGAGTATGACAACCGGCAGGAGCCATAGGAGTTGTCTTTATTTTTTGTATGACCTGCGTGTCATTGAAGAACGCCATGTAAACTACTTTACTTTATTGCTAAACGCGTTAGTTATAGAAGTAGAAGTAGTCGTTGGCGTGACAACTTCATGAAGACACGATGATGGAGATCATGATGATGGAGATCATGGTGTCATGCCGGTGACAAGATGATCATGGAGCCCCGAAGATGAAGATCAAAGGAGCTATATGATATTGGCCATATCATGTCACTACACTATTTGATTGCATGTGATGTTTATCATGTTTATGCATCTTGTTTACTTAGGACGACGGTAGTAAATAAGATGATCCCTTACAAAATTTCAAGAAGTGTTCTCCCCTAACTGTGCACCGTTGCTACAGTTCGTCGCTTCTAAGCACCACGTGATGATCGGGTGTGATGGATTCTTACGTTCACATACAACGGGTGTAAGACAGTTTTACACAGCGAAAACACTTAGGGTTAACTTGACGAGCCTAGCATGTGCAGACATGGCCTCGGAACACGGAGACCGAAAGGTCGAGCATGAGTCGTATAGAAGATACGATCAACATGAAGATGTTCACCGACGTTAACTAGTCCGTCTCACGTGATGATCGGACACGGCCTAGTTGACTCGGATCATGTAATCACTTAGATGACTAGAGGGATGTCTATCTGAGTGGGAGTTCATAAGATGAACTTAATTATCCTGAACATAGTCAAAAGACCTTTTGCAAATTATGTCGTAGTTCACGCTATAGTTCTACTGTTTTAGTTATGTTCCTAGAGAAAATATAGTTGAAAGTTGAAAGTAGCGATTATGCGGACAGTAGAAAGCTTATGTCCTTAATGCACCGCTCAGTGTGCTGAACCCCAAACGTCGTTTGTGGATGTTACGAACATCAGACATACAAGTTTTGATAACTACGTGATAGTTCAATTAAATGGTTTAAGTAGAGGCACCAAAGATGTTTTCGAAACATCGCGGAACATATGAGATGTTTCGAGGGCTGAAATTGAGATTTCAGGCTTGTGCCCACGTCAAGAGGTATAAGACCTCCGACGATTTTCTTAGCCTGCAAACTAAGGAGAGAAGCTCAATTGTTGAGCTTGTGCTCAGATTGTCTGAGTGCAACAATCACTTGAATCAAGTGGGAGTTGATCTTCCAGATGAAATAGTGATAGTTCCTCCGAAGTCATTACCACCAAGCTGCTAGAGCTTCGTGATGAACTATAATATATCAAGGACATATATGATGATCCTTGAGATATTCGCGATGTTTGACTCCGCGAAAGTAGAAATCAAAAGGGAGCATCAATCGTTGATGGTTAGTAAAACCACTAGTTTCAAGAAGGGCAAGGGCAAGAAGGGATACTTCATGAAACGGCAAATCAGCTGCTGCTCAAATGAAGAAATCCGAGGTTAAACCCAAACCTGAGACTAAGTGCTTCTGTAATAAGGGGAACAACCACTGGAGCAAGATTACCCTAGATACTTGGTAGATGAGAAGGCTGGCAAGGTCGATAGAAGTATATTGGATATACATTGTGTTAATGTGTACTTTACTAGTACTCCTAGTAGCACCAGGGTATTAGATACCGGTTCGGTTGCTAAGTGTTAGTAACTCAAAATAAAAGCTACGGAATAAACGGAGACTAGCTAAAGGTGAGCTGACGATATGTGTTGGAAGTGTTTCCAATGTTGATATGATCAAGCATCGCACGCTCCCTCTACCATCGAGATTTGGTGTTTGCGTTGAGCATAGACATGATTGGATTATGTCTATCGCAGTACGGTTATTCATTTAAAGAGAATAATGGTTACTCTATTTATTTGAATAATACCTTAAATGGTCTTGCACCTAAAGGAATGGTTTATTGAATCTTGATCGTAGGGATACACATTTTCATGCCAAAAAGATAGTAATGATAGTACCACTTACTTGTGGCACTGCCATGTAAGTCATAATGGTATAAAACGCATGAAGAAGCTCCATGTTGATGGATCTTTGGACTCACTCAATTTTGAAAAGTTTGAGACATGCGAACCATGTCTATTGGTATATATGCATGAAGAAGCTCCATGCAAATGGACAGTTCGGACTCACTTGATTTTGAATCACTTGAGATATGCAAATCATACCACATAGGCAAGATGACTGAAAAGCCTCGTTTTCAGTAAGATGGAACAAGATAGCAACTTATTGGAAGTAACACATTTTGATGTGTGCAGTCCAATGAGTGCTGAGGCATGCAGTGAATATCGTTATGTTCTTACTTCACAGATGATTTGAGTAGATGTTGAGAATATTTACTTGATGAAACACAAGTCTGAATTATTGAATGGTTCAAATAATTTCAGAGTGAAGTGGAAGATCATTGTGACAAGAGGATAAAATGTCTATGATATGATCATAGAGATGAATATCTGAGTTACGAGTTTTGGCACACAATTAAGACATTGTGGAAATTGTTTCGCAATTAATACCGCCTGGAACACCATAAAGTGATGGTGTGTCCGAACATCATAGTTGCACCCTATTGGATATGGTGCGTACCATGATGTCTCTTATCGTATTACCACTATCGTTCATGGGTTAGGCATTAGAGACGACCACATTCACTTCAAATAGGGCACCACGTAATTCCGATGAGATGACACCGTATGAATTATGGTTTAGAGAAACCTAAGTTGTCGTTTCTTAAAGGTTTGGGGCTGCGACGCTTATGTGAAAAAGTTTCAGGCTGATAAGCTCGAACCCAAAGCGGATAAAATACATCTTCATAGGACACCCAAAACAGTTGGGTATACCTCCTAATTCAGATCCGAAAGCAATATGGATTGTTTCTAGAATCGGGTCCTTTCTCGAGGAAAAATTTCTCTCGAAAGAATTGAGTGGGAGGATGGTGGAGACTTGATGAGGTTATTGAACCGTCTCTTCAACAAGTGTGTAGCAGGGCACAGGAAGTTGTTCCTGTAGCACCTACACCAATTGAAGTAGAAGCTTATGATATTGATCATGAAACTTCGGATCAAGTCACTACCAAACCTCGTGGGATGACAAGGATGCGTACTACTTCAGAGTGGTACGTAATCCTGTCTTGGAAGTCATGTTGCTAGACAACAATGAACCTACGAGCTATGGAGAAGCGATGGTGGGCCCGAATTCCTACAAATGGTTAGAGGCCATAAAATCCGAGAACGGATCCATGGACTTTGGTGGACTTGCCCGATGATCGGCAAGCCATTAAGATAAATGGATCTTTAAGAAGAAGACGGACGTGGATGGTAATGTCACCGTCCATGAAGCTCGACTTGTGGCGAAAAGTTTTTCACAAGTTCAAGGAGTTGACTACGATGAGTTTTTCTCATCCGTAGCGATGCTTAAAGTCCGTCGGAATCATGTTAGCATTAGCTGCATTTATGAAATCTGGCAGATGGATGTCAAGACAAGTTTCCTTACTAGTTTTCGTAAGGAAAGGTTGTATGCAATACAATCAGAAAAGTTTTGTCGATCCTAAGGATGCTAAAAGGTATGCTAGCTCCAGCGATCCTTTTAAGGACTGGAGTGAGCATCTCGGAGTTGGAATGAATGCTTTGATGATGATCAAAGATTTTGGGTTTGTACAAAGTTTATGAGAAACTTGTATTTCCAAAGAAGTGAGTGGGAGCACTATAGAATTTCTGATGAGTATATGTTGTTGACATATTGTTGATCAGAAATGACGTAGAATTTCTGGAAAGCATATAGGGTTATTTTGAAAGTGTTTTTCAATGGAAAGCCTGGATTAAGCTACTTGAACATTGAGCGTCAAGATCTATAAGGATAGATCAAAATGCTTAATAATACTTTCAAATGAGCACATACCTTGACATGATCTTGAAGGTGTTTAAGATGGACCAGTCAAAGAAGGAGTTCTTGCCTGAGTTGTAAGGTACGAAGTTAAGACTTAAAGCTCGACCACGGCAGAATAGAGAGAAAGGACGAAGGTCGTCCCCTATGCTTAAGACGTAGGCTCTTCAGTATGCTATGCTGTGTACCGCACCTGAAGTGTGCCTTGCCATGAGTCAGTCAAGGGGTACAAGAGTGATCCAGGAATGGCTCACAGGACAGCGGTCAAAGTTATCCTTAGTAACTAGTGGACTAAGGAATTTTCTCGATTATGGAGGTGGTAAAAGAGTTCGTCGTAAAGGTTACGACGATGCAAGCTTGACACCTATCCGGATAGCTCTGAGTAGAGAGACCGGATACATATAATGGAGCAATAATTTAGAATAGCTCCAAGTAAAACAATTGTTTGGAATAGCTCCAAATAGAGCGTGGTAGCTGCATCTAGGAGATGACATAGAGATTTGTAAAGCACACACGGATCTGAAAGGTTCAGACCCGTTGACTAAAACCTCTCTCACAAGCAACATGATCATACATAAAACTCATTGAGTGTTAATCACATAGTGATGTGAACTAGACTACTGACTCTAGTAAACTCTTGGGTATTAGTCACATGGCGATGTGACCTGTGAGTGTTAATCACATGGCGATGTGAACTAGATTATTGACTCTAGTGCAAGTGGGAGACTGTTGGAAATATGCCCTAGAGGAAATAATAAAAGTATTATTATTATATTTCCTTGTTCATGATAATTGTCTTTTATTCATGCTATAACTGTATTATCCGGAAATCGTAATACACGTGTGAATACATAGACCACAATATGTCCCTAGTGAGCCTCTAGTTGACTAGCTCGTTGTGATCAACAGATAGTCATGGTTTCCTGGCTATGGACATTGGATGTCGTTGATAATGGGATCACATCATTAGGAGAATGATGTGATGGACAAGACCCAATCCTAAGCATAGCACAAAGATCGTGTAGTTCGTTTGCTAGAGCTTTGCCAATGTCAAGTATCTTTTCCTTAGACCATGAGATTGTGCAACTCCCGGATACCGTAGGAATGCTTTGGGTGTACCAAACGTCACAACGTAACTGGGTGGCTATAAAGGTGCATTACAGGTATCTCCGAAAGTGTCTGTTGGGTTGGCACGAATCGAGACTGGGATTTGTCACTCCGTGTAAACGGAGAGGTATCTCTGGGCCCACTCGGTAGGACATCATCATATGCGCAATGTGACCAAGGAGTTGATCACGGGATGATGTGTTATGGAACGAGTAAAGTGACTTGCCGGTAACGAGATTGAACAAGGTATTGGATACCGACGATCGAATCTCGGGCAAGTAAAATACCGCTAGACAAAGGGAATTGTATACGGGATCGATTGAGTCCTTGACATCGTGGTTCATCCGATGAGATCATCGTGGAACATGTGGGAGCCAACATGGGTATCCAGATCCCGCTGTTGGTTATTGACCGGAGAACGTCTCGGTCATGTCTGCATGTCTCCCGAACCCGTAGGGTCTACACACTTAAGGTTCGATGACGCTAGGGTTATAAAGGAAGCTTGTATGTGGTTACCGAATGTTTTTCGGAGTCCCGGATGAGATCCCGGACGTCACGAGGAGTTCCGAAATGGTCCGGAGGTAAAGATTTATATATAGGAAGTCCTGTTTCGGCCATCGGGACAAGTTTCGGGGTCATCGGTATTGTACCGGGACCACCGGAAGGGTCCCGGGGGCCCACCGGGTGGGGCCACCTGCCCCGGGGGGCCACATGGGCTGTAGGGGGTGCGCCTTGGCCTACATGGGCCAAGGGCACCAGCCCCAAGAGGCCCATGCGCAAGGAAACTTGGAGAGGGAAGAGTCCTAAAAGGGGAAGGCACCTCCGAGGTGCCTTGGGGAGGATGGACTCCTCCCCATCCTTAGCCGCACCCCTTCCTTGGAGGAGGGGGCAAGGCTGCGCCCTCCCCCTCTCCCTTGGCCCTATATATAGTGGGGAAAAGGAGGAGCAATCATACCTAAGGCCTTTGGTTGCCTCCCTCTCCCTCCCGTGACACATCTCTTCTCCCGTAGGTGCTCGGCGAAGCCCTGCGGGATTGCCACGCTCCTCCACCACCACCACGCCGTTGTGCTGCTGTTGGATGGAGTCTTCCTCAACCTCTCCCTCTCTCCTTGCTGGATCAAGGCGTGGGAGACGTCACCGGGCTGTACGTGTGTTGAACGCGGAGGTGCCGTCCGTTCGGCACTAGGATCATCGGTGATCTGAATCACGACGAGTACGACTCCATCAACCCCGTTCACTTGAACGCTTCCGCTTAGCGATCTACAAGGGTATGTAGATGCAAACTCTCCTCTCTTTCTACTCGTTGCTGGTCTCTCCATAGATAGATCTTGGTGATACGCGTAGGAAAATTTTGAATTTCTGCTACGTTCCCCAACAAAAAGGATGTCCCATATACTATCAACATGTCAACGAAGAAACTTTAGCTAATTCTGATCTCGAGATCCTGGATAATCCTTCTGACATAGTCGAAGACAAACGTCCTTCCTCAATCACTATCATTCACACGGACCAATGTCAATTACTTGCTGACCTCTGCAAGTACATCATGTCGATCGATGATGCCGGGTGTTTGAAGTAAGTATCATGTATCAATATTTAATGTGCGGATGTATATTATTGTTCTTCTTACCATCCAAATTACAGGAAGGTATGGGTCTGGAGCTGCACACCCGATCCAAAGAGCTTAAGTCTTAAGAAACTTCAGTGCATACTTAAGATGGAGCAGCCTATGGACAATGATTGCTTCAACACCGCCGTGCGTATGCTGGCATGTGATGAGGGAGTATTGTTCACAGACCCTCCTATACACTACATGGATCTACGATTTTGTGTAAGTTATCGAAACTCTTCATTCTATGTGCCATTAGTATCAACATGTTTTAACAATATTCTTCTTTTACTTAGTCCATGATGCTAGAGTCAACACGAGGTCAGAAGTTTTGTGAGAAGGAAACTATCCAGACGTTGGCAACATTATTTGATAGCTGGCCTGGGATGGAGAACGACATCTCATCTTGCAATAAGGTAAATAAAATATTTTGTCCATCGTTATCATGGTTTGTTGTTGTTTCTAATATCTCATCTTGTAGACCTTTTTGTAATGGTTAGCACCAAACTTGGTACTGACATGCAAAAATTAGCAATCGTGGTATCAATCTGCATGTGATGCCCTAATTGTGGTACTTCTGTGCAATGATTTCAAAAGAGGGGCAAAACCATCCAGTGCATCACGGATCTGTATCCAGATTTTGAAGTGATTCAGATCTATCGTCGATGGCTTTGAGAAACCATGATATTGTGTGCGCCTTCGACTCTGTCTCCTGGCCGTTTCTTCTTCAGGTTCTTCGCCACCTTGGCTTCGATCCTCGATGGCGGGGAATGGATCTCCATTCTTCACTCCACTGCCAAGACCCGTGTTTTGATCAACGGCAATCTGGGCCCGCCAATCCATCATGAAAAGGGCTTGCGTCAAGGTGATCCTGTCTCCCCGATGTTATTCGTGCTGGTCATCGACATCCTCAACTCTCTCCTTCAATTCACCACTAGCTCCGGCGTGCTGTGTCGCCTCACCGAGCGCCGGATGACCTCGGGCATCTCCTTGTATGCTAATGATGTGGTCATCTTCTGTCACCCTGACCCGCATGAGCTCATCGTCGCCCGTGAGCTGCTTCGCATTTTTGGTGCTGCCTCCAGCCTTCACACAAACTTCCAGAAGTGCTCTGCCATGCCTATCCAGTGCTCTAACGCGCAACTGGTGCATATCGCGGGCACGCTCTCCTGCCCGATCATGCACTTCCCGATCACCTACTTGGGCATTCCCCTCTCGGTTCAGAAAGTCTCTGCGGCTGCTCTTATGCCTCTGGTGGAGCGCATGGCCCGCAAGCTTCCTACTTGGCGCGCTTCGCTTCTCTCCCGCGGCGAGAGGCTGGCCTTCGTCCGTCATGTCCTCGCTGCTATGCCCACCCACCTCCTCATGGCCATGGCTCTGCGGCCTTCCATCCTCAAGAAGATCAACCGCATCATGTGCGAGTTTCTTTGGCACGGCGGCAGCGATTCCTCGGGCGGTGGCAATCTTGTCAGCTGGCGCAAGGTGTGCCGCCCCCTGGAGTATGGGGGCTTCGGCATTCGGGACCTGCAGCTCACGCGCATTGCTCTCCGCGCTCGCTGGCTTTAGCTAGGTAGTGGAGACATCTTCATATCCTGTCTGACACTGATGTTCAGGCTATCTTCAACGCCTCCATGATGTGGATCTTGGGGGACGGCAACTCCTGCCTCTTCTGGACGGACAGGTGGATCGGTGGGCAGTCCGTCGCCGATCTTGCTCCAGCCGCGCTCGCCTTGGTCCCCGAGAGTCTCCGGCGGACGCGTTCCGTCGCACAGGGCCTGCTGGGCAGCGCCTTGGGACCTGCAGCCATGGTGTAGTGCGTGGAACTCTGGCGACGCCTTCAGCATTTCACCCTTTCCTCCGCCCCGATGAGCTACGTTAGCGTTGGACGAGTAGCGGCTCCTACTCCGCCAAGTCCTGCTATCAGGCTTTGTTCTCCGGTTCCACCATCGCCACGCACTGGAAGCTTACTTGGCGTACCTGGGCCCCTCTCCGCATCCGGTTCTTTGCCTGGTTGGCTGGCATGGACCGCTGCTGGACTGCTGCCAGGCTTGCTCGGCACGGGCTCCTGCATGACGATCTCTGCACGTTCTGTGCCCAGGAGCTCGAGACGATCGACCACCTACTCCTTCACTGCTCATTCTCCAGGACCATCTGGCACGAGATTTTTGTTTGGTGCCGGGCCCCGATCCCCCTTCCCCAGGACCCTGAGGATTCCTTCCTGGACTGGTGGTCGGCCTCAGCCGCGGCCGCGCCTACCGCCATGCGCAAGGGGCTCTCCTCCCTGGTGCTTCTTTCCGCATGGTCCCTTTGGCGCCACGGCAACGCATGCATCTTCGACAATGCTAGCCCCTCCACCGTGCTGCTTCTCCAGGCCATCAAGGACGATGCCAGGGTTTGGGCCTCAGCCGGCGCCAAAGACATAGCTAATCTCATGCCACCTTGAGCTACTCCGGGCTGAGCATCCCGTGTTCTGCTCATGTAGCCTCTCTCTACGCCTATTAGCGTACGTAGTGGGCGGTTACACCCCC
>NC_041385.1:754958264-755001789 GCF_002162155.2 Triticum dicoccoides
CTCTTGTTCTCTTCTATCTATCAATGGAATGATACGCAATCTTGCGTATTCGCGAAAAAAAAGAAACCATGATATGGCACCATCAAAACAGTATTGTCAGCAAAAGTCCACGGACCTCCCTCCATCACCTTGTCCCAGTCTCGTAAAAAAAACCAGACCAGCCAGGACATCTGCAGCAGCAGTATATACGGACCGCCGCCATTGGTGGTCATTGCCGCTCGTAGCAGCAGCGTGTATTCTACAGTCCAAACATCTGCAGCAGCGGTATACATCGTCATCTTGTGGGCATAAAGAAGCGCAAGATGAACCAGATCAGATAACTCGCACGAGACCATCTATATAGGTTCAGTCTACAATAGAAGCCAGACCACCTTACACAAGGATTTGAACATGACCATCACTGCTACTACCTGCTAGTAGTCGGCAGAGAGAGAAGCTAGACTCTGAAACTAGCACGAGCAACCCACCAATTCTTACAACTATACATAAGCAAACGAACCACTGAAAGCAAGTACAAGGGACAGACTCATGGTGCCAAACTGCCCATTTTCTTACTGTCTCTACAGAGGTTACCGAAGTCATAGTGGGAGCAAACAATTCAAACAGTTCATTCCTGCAAGTGCACTTCACACTTGGAGTACATACCACAACGGATCAATTTTCAGATGGGAATGGATCCTCACTGGCCACACTACCAGCAAACGCAAAATCTACTCGTGATCAAGTTGAGAAATTGACTGGATATAAAACAAAAGCAACATCCGACTCGGACGGAATATCAGTTATAACGTACTAGTGTGCTAACGGAAACTGTACTAACTAGGATTCTGAATTACTTTTCTCAATTACTATTACTTAGGCACAGTAGTGGATTCCTTACGAATTACAAAGGGAGTTCATACTTTCATAACAAATAATCATCAGTCAAAGCCCATGCACCAATAAATACTAAAATACCATAGATATCCCCATGGACACCTCCAGGCGATAATGTTACGTCACCTTATCAGTCATCGCATCATACTAGCATGTCTCATCAGACAACCATCTCATATATTGTTGAACACCTCATCTCCACCATGTCCATCACCAATGCCAGTACCTACGAGCACAGTAAGTCAGAAACCAATGACAATTCCAATGGAAAGCCATCGATAGAAGAGAGATTTATAAAGTGATATCTCGGTGAACCGAGACGTGCGTACTTATGTAATCTAGACAACATGAGACATACAGAAAAGTGCAAATGGAGTTACACATTAAGCTGGTTTGGTATTTATTTATCCTCTAGTGCAAAACTGCAAATGGACTCCTCACTTCAGGAAGATATTTAACAAAACATAAAATAGAACTTTAATTTTATTCCACCGGTTTCAGCTTCCAAATGTAAGAGTGTAACTAGCTTTAAGTTTCGAGAAGTGCCAATGGAGTTATACATTGAGCTGGTTTGGTCTCAGCTTCCATTTAGTTCTCTCCCATTTTCAACTGTTATGTAGCACTTTGTCAAGAGAACCACGGTCCAGTACTGAATATTACCATAACACAGTTCACGCGGAAGAAAATACACTTTCTAAAAATCATCTTGAGTAAAATCAATTCCTTGTCAGACCAAGCAGAACGAACTAAGACATGACAAAGGTTAAAACCTGACAAGAAAAATAATAAGTTCCGGTTATGTTTCCCAGTTTACAACTGAACTTGCTAAGCATAGCAGGGCTCTTCCACAAATGACAAAACTATTGCGACGATTTCCAGCTGTTATGCATTCAGTGCTGAAATGAAAAGATATAAACTTCAGATAGGCACACAAGGCTACATTTGAAACACAATTTACGCATATTACCAATAGAGAAGAACAAATAAATACTACTCGGATTCAATGTTCATCAAGAGAATTTCCATTTAAGGAATTCATCAAGCAGCAAAAGGAAAATATATGTGATTTGAACTGCAATCATCAGCTTAACACTCAAGGATATGATAGGCATTTCAGCAACTAATGGCTAAACATAAATTTATCTTACAATACTGCAAAGTAATTATATAAAGGCTTGCTACTACCTGCAGGATAGAAATATTCAAATGGATAATGGAGACAGAAGACACTCAGATTGGAAAGTTTCTTAAACCCCGTTGACCGGAGATAAACCATGAAGACACCAGAATCTGTCTGTACAAGGACTGCATTACTCTCCTCGGCAAACCCCACTAAAGCGAGAGAGTATCCAATGCAAGTTGGTCTGAGCTCCTCAAAATCAATAGCTTTATTGAGCACCCAAACATCCAAACCATTAGAATCAGGCTTTCTCTTCCATAATTTGGCGTGAAATTGTGAGAGATGGATGAAGCCAAGCCCACCATCTTCGGCCGGCACAATCCATAACTTTTTATAGTTGGGTTCTATAGGTGCTGGCAGCTCTGTCACAGTTAGGGTGTGCTTATCCAGATCAAACTCAAGTATGACATTTTGACGACGCACCGGAAGTAACCAGCAAAGGGAATTCCCAATCAAAGTACTGGTTTGTTCCACAGGTAAAAAATTCAGCTGCAGTGATTTGATGTTGCTCCATATCCCAGTCTCCGATGAGTAAAGGCATACGGAGACTCTAGTACATGCTCTGTCACGGGCTACCACGGCCACCCGGAAATGGCCTGAACTGCAGCCTTGGCCGCGTGCAGGGCGAAGCACAGCCCCGTTGAAGATGAACATCTGCCCGATGTCCAGCTCAGGTGGGGAGATGAGGCGGCGCTGCTCGCGGGCGACGGGGTCCCACACAAGTAGGCGGCGCGGCGGCCATGGGCTGAGGAAGAGGACAAGTCCGTGGCGACAGTCGATGATGCGGTTGCTCTCGTATAGAGGCATGGAGAAGCGAGCGCCGGGGATGCGATCCGGTGGATCCAGCATTGGAACAAACGGGCAGGAGAAAGGATTGTCGAGGAAGAAGCCAAGGAGAGGGGGCTTGCCGTGGTGGGCGCGGAAGCGGCGTTGGAATTGGGGGTCGGAGACGATGCTGCGCCAACGCTTGCAGACGAGGGAGGCTCGGGGGAGGGAGGAAGGCCGCGGGGGCAGGCGGAGGAGAATTTCCCGGAGCAGGTCGTCGGCGTCTGGCAGAGAGGCCGGCGGCGGAGACGGCGGACCGGTGCGGCGGCGGCGGCAGCGGCGGGGAGACATCTCCCCTCTCGTGCTCATGGTAGGGCTTGCAGCTCCTCTCGATGTGTGATTCGGATGGCTGGGAAGACTGGTCTGGGCCAGATCAACTAGTCGGCGGGGAGCATGGCGTTGTCGACGCCGCCGGCCAAGATGCGGCAGCGGTGAGTCGTGCCCGTGGTAGCGATGCGGCGCACGGGCAAGGCCAACCTGGCCAACATGGCTATCTGGGCCGTGCCAGTTGGGCTGGCACGAGCTAAATGGGTCGTGCCCAGCACGCGGCACGCCTAAAGGCTTGACACGCAGGCTGGCATGGCACGGCCCGTTTTATCTATTTTTATTTTTCTGATATATATATATATATAGCCCAGAAAAACGGGAGCTCTTTGTGGGCCAATTCTACACTCGGCCCAGGAACAGAGTCATTCACGAAAAAAAAGCACGCAAAATTTTGACAGAACGGGGATTTGATCTCACGCCGCATTTGCTTGCAACTTCTTCGCTTAACCACTACAGCAACGTACCGGTAGTGAACAAAAGCAACACGAATTGCTTTAGAACTAATGCAACACGCTATTTATCACTCAGCCATTTACTATACCACTAAGATTTTTGAGTTATTTGAATTTTTTTGGTAAAAGTTTATTTTTTCTAATGAAAAACAGTCTGTTCAATTTTGAAAAAAGTTCATCAATTTGGAAAAAGTTCATCAAAAATGAAAAAAGTTCATCGGATTTGATAAAGGTTCACTGGTTTTGAAAAAAGTTCACTGGTTTTGAAGAAAAAAAGATCATCGATTTTAAAAAAAGTTCATTCAATTTGAAAAAGTTCATCAATTTTTAAAAATAATTCATCAAATTTGAAAAAAGTTTGTCGCATTTGACAAACAGTTCATCTAATTTCAAAAAGTTCATCTATTTTGAAAAAAAGTTCACGAACTAAAAACCCACGCATTTAAGAAAAAGATAAAATAAAAAAGAAACGAAGTAGAAAAAGAAGGAAAAACGAAAAAGAACAAAACGAAGTGACAAAGAAATACAAGAGGAAAACGAACGACCAGTACACGAAGCTGGGCAGTAGCCTGCTGCTTGTCCTGCACTCTTTCGAACGATCAGGTCGCGTGTTCGGTCCCACGTGCAGCAGCTTTTTTAGGATAAAACGAAGATGAACCATTTTTTAAACAATAAGGTAGTTGGGCCGGCCCAGCGCTGGGGGCTGCAGGCGCCCATTTGCAAAATGCATACTAACGGGCGCCTGCAGCGCCAAATAGTAAATGCACAGAAAAACATCTCGGTAGGACAAAAAGAACATAGGCCAAACATGCTAAACATGCCACGGGCCGGCCCGTTCACGAAATGCGTTGTGGGTCACGCCGTGCAGGTACCACTCACTCTGTTTTGCTAGGTGACTTCTACTGAATTGATAACTTTAAGACTCTAACCGAGAAAATACTTGCTGCTAGGTGACAACACCCTTATACTTAAGAGATCCCAACCACTCATGCGGGATCAAGCACGCGACAGTGAAAATTAATATAGCAAAGCGCCCATCAGCCTCCAGCAATTTACTAAGAAAGACCACAGACCGCCCATAGTGATGTACTTCTGATTACATTTACAAAAAGAAAATGGTTAATTCTCTAGAGATATTGCCCAAAGTATGATTGTTTTCGATATGTTTTTTGTCAAAAACTTCTGATCTATTCATCTTCAATCATGGTGGTACAACGAATACTAGAAATAATAAAAATTAGATCCAAATCGGTAGACCACCTAGCGACGACTACAAGCACTGAAGCGAGCCGAGGGCGTGCCGCTGTCATCAGCCCTCCCTGGTCGGATCCGGGCAAACCTTGTTGTAGTAGACAGTCGAGAAGTCGTCGTGCTAAGACTCCATAGAACCAACGCACCAGAACAGCAACCGTCGTCGATGAAGAGTGTATATCAGAAGAATTTAACCTGAAGACACACGAACATAGACAAACGACAAACAGATCCGAGCAAATTCACCAAAGACAGATCCGCTAGAGAGATGCCTTCACACGCCCACTGACGATGCTAGACGCATCACCAGAATGGGGCTAGGCGAGGAGACATTTATTCCATCTTCAGAGAGCCGCAGTTATCTTGCCTTCGAGAGCAGGACACAAAGCCTAACAAAAATTGAAAAAAAAATCTACAAACAAAGCCCTCCCACCAGCAAGGATCGGGATCCACTCTGCCCCCATAGACCTAAAGCCACCGGAGACGGGGCGGACCAACAACGACACCGACGGGAGGCAGAGGAACCCAATCTTTTTGGAAAGGCGACAGCTGCCTATCGATTGGTCCTTTTTAGATAATTTACTTCGGATCCGGGCAAACCTTGTTGTAGTAGACAGTCGAAAAGTCGTCGTGCTAAGACTCCATAGGACCAACGCACCAGAACAGCAACCGTCGTCGATGAAGAGTGTATATCAGAAGAATTTAACCTGAAGACACACGAACATAGACAAACGACAAACAGATCCGAGCAAATTCACCAAAGACAGATCCGCTAGAGAGATGCCTTCACACGCCCACTGACGATGCTAGACGCATCACCAGAATGGGGCTAGGCGAGGAGACATTTATTCCATCTTCAGGGAGCCGCAGTTATCTTGCCTTCGAGAGCAGGACACAAAGCCTAACAAAAATTGAAAAAAAAATCTACAAACAAAGCCCTCCCACCAGCAAGGATCGGGATCCACTCTGCCCCCATAGACCTAAAGCCACCGGAGACGGGGCGGACCAACAACGACACCGACGGGAGGCAGAGGAACCCAATCTTTTTGGAAAGGCGACAGCTGCCTATCGATTGGTCCTTTTTAGATAATTTACTTCGGATCCGGGCAAACCTTGTTGTAGTAGACAGTCGAAAAGTCGTCGTGCTAAGACTCCATAGGACCAACGCACCAGAACAGCAACCGTCGTCGATGAAGAGTGTATATCAGAAGAATTTAACCTGAAGACACACGAACATAGACAAACGACAAACAGATCCGAGCAAATTCACCAAAGACGCATCACCAGAATGGGGCTAGGCGAGGAGACATTTATTCCATCTTCAGAGAGCCGCAGTTATCTTGCCTTCGAGAGCAGGACACAAACCCTAACAAAAATTGAAAAAAAAATCTACAAACAGAGCCCTCCCACCAGCAAGGATCGGGATCCACTCTGCCCCCATAGCCCTAAAGACACCGTAGACGGGGCGGACCAACAACGACACCGACGGGAGGCAGAAGAACCCAATCTTTTTGGAAAGGCGACAGCTGCCTATCGATTGGTCCTTTTTAGATAATTTACTTCAACGAAAGACCAGGACTAAGTTGCTAGGTTATTTCAGCAACTACATACTATATTAGCGAAAGAAGAGGTTTTCTCTTCTTTTTAAAAGAAATATTGGAAGTGCACAAAATACTCTAAAAATATATGTGTAGGAGTCTCCCCGGAATTTGAACTTATGTGGCATCGTCTATATTTTCGTTGTACTCCAACTGTTCATAAATGCAGAATGTTTTGAATATGTCAATATGGACTACATACAGACTGAAATGAATAAACAAACACTAAATCATACCTATATAGTACTCCCTCCGTAAATTAATATAAAAGCGTTTAGATCATTACTTTAGTAATCCAAACGCTCTTACATTAGTTTACAGAGGGAGTACAATCTGTTAGATGATATTGTATAGAGGTAGAAGAGGTGGTTTAAACTTGTATCTTTCTATCTCTTCTTCTGTTGTAACCTCCCCGATCTCCTGTACCGATCGATCACAATCTCTCTCGGTCTCTTGTAAGCCACGGCACACATGTGATATAAATAGAGATGCGGCCCGAGCAAAGGGTTCAACGCTTCCACCAAAGTTTACATGGCATCAAAGCCTCTTCCTCGATAGATTGGATAGAGATCGCATCTAGCTACCCAGGCGACCGCAACCATGTCCACCACCACCGCTGCCATGACGGCTAGCACCATGGGTGCGCTCACCACCGACACCTCCTCCACTTTTGCGTCATCGTCCACCTCCACCTCCACCAACTCCTTCCTCGGATCGCCGCTGCAAGAGAAGCTGACGAGGGGCAACTTCCTGCTCTGGAAGGCCATCGTCCTACCCCAGATCAAGGGCGCACAGATGGAACATCATCTCGACGCGAAGAGTCCGGCACCGCCGGCCATCCTCACCATTACCAAAGAAGGCAAAGAAGAACAGGTACTAAACTTTGCGCGATCTCTTTGGTTTGCACAGCAGCAACAGCTCCAAGGCTACCTGATGGGCTCCCTCTCCCGCGATATTCTTGCTCAAGTCGCCACGCTCCAGACGCCGGCTGAAGTCTGGCGCGCCATCCACTACATGTTCGCTGCCCAGAGTCAAGCCCAAGCTATCAATACACATATTGAGCTCACAAATCTTCAAAAAGGTAACATGACTATGGCCGAATACCTTGGAAAGATTAAAAGCCTTACCGATGAAGTTGCCTGTACTGCTGTCGCGCTCTCCGATCCGGAGATCGTGTCAAAAATCTTGGCCGGACTGGACATAGATTACAATCCAGTCGTCTTGGCCCTTGCTGCCCGGGTTGAGCCCATCACCGTTCAGGAGTTGTACAGTCAGCTCCTCAGCTTCGACACCCGCCTCAGTCTCCTTCATGGCGCCAGCTTTCGCCAGTCCTCTGCCAATGCCGCCTCGCGTGGACGCGGCCGTGGGCGCGGTCACCACGCGCAGCGTGGCGGTGGGCGTGGGCGTGGCAACGCACAGGGCGACAGCGGGTACACCAACAACTACAACAACACCGGCGGCAGCAGCTACAACAACACCGGCAATCGATCAGGGGGTGGTGGCTTCAACAACAACAACAGCCGCCGCCCTCCTCCTTCCTCCCGTGGTCGCCCTCGCTGTCAACTCTGCAAGAAGGCCGGCCATGAGGTGATGGACTGCTGGCACCGTTCTGATGAGAACTATGTGCCTGATGCTCGCCATGTTGCTGCAGCCGTACGTGAGCAAGGAGGAGATGGCGTCTGGTATGTTGACTCCGGTGCCACCGATCATGTCACAAGTGAACTGGAGCAACTTGCCCTCCGTGAACAGTACCACGGCCATGATTAGATTCACACCGCAAGCGGTGGAGGTATGGATATTCAACACATTGGCCAAGCTTATATTAATTCCCCTATGCTTAAACGTGATCTAGTTCTTAAAGATGTCCTTCATGTCCCTCAAGCTGATAAAAACCTTGCCTCTATGTCTCGTTTAGCCACTGATAATAACATCTTCTTTGAAACTCATCCTCGTTACTTTTTTATCAAGGATCGGGCAACGAGGGAACTTCTACACCACGATAGATGTGTTGGAGGTCTCTACCCCATCACATCCGAAGCACTTAGCCGCAAGCGTCGTCAGGTCTACTCCGTCATCAAGCCCTCTTTGGCAAGGTGGCATCAACGATTAGGACATCCGTCTTCTATCATAGTTAAGCAAGTAGTCAATAAAGGCAATCTTTCTTTGTCACATAGCCATGTTAGTGATTCGTTTTGTGAAGCTTGTCAATGTGCCAAGAGTCACCAACTTCCCTATCCTAAGTCAAATAGTATATCTCATACTCCTTTAGAGCTTATTTTCAGTGATGTATGGGGCCATGCCTGAGATTCCTTTGGAAGAAAAAATACTATGCCAGTTTCATTGATGATTACAGTAAATTCACTTGGATTTATTTACTCAAGCATAAATCTGAAGTTTTTTCTATATTTCAAGAGTTTCAAAAACTTGTCGAACGCCACTTTGACATAAAAAATTTGACAGTCCAAAGTGACTGGGGAGGGGAGTATGAGAAGCTCCACTCTTTCTTTCGTAGCATAGGCATTGCACACCATGTGTCCTGTCCTCATGCACATCAACAGAATGGCTCCGCCGAGCGTAAACATCGCCACATTGTGGAAGTTGGTCTCTCGTTGCTTGCACATGCTTCCATGCCTCTCAAATATTGGGACGAAGCTTTTATCACTGCCACATATCTTATTAACCGTTTGCCCAGCAAAGTTATTGGCAACTCTACTCCTTTGGAACGTCTCTATAATCAAAAACCTGATTATAACTCTCTAAAAATCTTTGGGTGTGCATGCTATCCCAATCTTCGTCCATACAATCGTCATAAGCTTGAGCTTCGTTCTACTCAATGTGCTTTTCTTGGCTATAGTAACCTTCATAAAGGCTATAAGTGCCTGGAAATTGCTACTGGACGTATTTATATTTCCAGGGATGTTGTTTTTGATGAAACTTTGTTTCCTTTTGCCAAACTTAATCCCAACGCAGGAGCCCTTCTTCGTGCTGAAATAGCCTTGCTTCCAGATCACGGGGGTGAATTAAATAAAGCTGATCATGTGGAAAATTCCAAAGAAAACTGTAATTCTGCAGATTGTGGTCGTCATTTTATGTGTGCAGATCCGGATGAAACAGGCGCAAGATCCCAGGCTGATTCGGTTGGCAGTGGTGCTGGATCCCATGCAGATCCTCGCGTCAGCCCGCCTGTCTCTGGCGGCGCGCGATCCCAGGAGGATCTCCCTCCCCTGCATGCGTCTACTGAAACACGGGTGGCCGACCAGCCGGACCCCGCATGTCTCGCCTCGCGATTGGGTGAAACCGTCCGCCAGGTGGAGCCCGCCACCCCAGGCGTGGGCCAAGGCGCGGGTTCAGGTGCGCGTGTGCCCGACAGCCGCCACCAGGTGGAGCCCGCCAGCCCAGGCATGGGCGGGGACGACGCGGTGATTGGCGCGACTGGCGACAGGGGGACACCTGCGTCTGCAGCGCCTGGATCAGCTACAGGGGCAGAATCTGCCTCGGATCCGGTGCCTGGATCCTTTGTGGAGGTGTCTACTGCTTCTGGATCTCCTATGGCTACATCATCAGCTACCTCAGCCTCCTCGTCGACACACTCGGTCACAGTCAGGTATTATCAAAGAAAAGGAGTATACTGATGGTACGATACGATATGATAGAGTCAAACGTGCTTTTCTTAGTATTGTTGGAGAACCAAATAATCTGCATGATGCTCTAGCTCATAAAGAGTGGAAGGAGGCTATGGATAATGAATATGATGCCCTCATGAAAAATAGAACTTGGCACTTAGTACCTCCAAAGAAAGGTAGCAATGTTATAGATTGCAAATGGGTATATAAAATAAAAAGGAAACCTGATGGAAGCATAGACAGATATAAGGCTAGATTAGTTGCCAAGGGTTTCAAGCAGAGATTTGGTATTGATTATGAAGATACATTTAGTCATGTTGTTAAGGCAGCCACTATTCGACTTGTATTATCTATTGCTATTTCCAGAGGTTGGAGTTTACGTCAGCTAGATGTTCAGAACGCGTTTCTTCATGGTGTTCTTGAGGAAGAAGTGTTCATGCGGCAGCCACCTGGATATGAAAATCAAAACACACCTCATCATGTCTGTAAGTTGGATAAAGCTCTATATGATCTGAAACAGGCTCCTAGAGCCTGGTACTCACGGTTGAGCATGCAGTTACAACAACTTGGGTTCAAGTCATCCAAAGCAGATACCTCATTGTTCTTTATCATAAAGACAATATTACTATATTTGTGCTTGTTTATGTTGATGATATAATTGTTGCAAGCTCAAGTTCAGATGCTACTACATGTTTGCTTAAAGATTTAAAGTTAGAGTTTGCTCTCAAGGACTTGGGAGATCTCCACTATTTTCTTGGCATAGAAGTGAAGCAGATCAAGGATGGTATATTGCTTACGCAGGAAAAATATACAACTAATATACTCAGGAGAGTCGGTTTGTACAATTGTAAACCTGTGAGTACACCAATTTCCACTTCTGAAAAACTTACAATTGAGAGTGGAGAAGCACTTGGACCAGAGGATGCAACTAATTACAGAAGTGTTGTGGGTGCTTCGCAGTATCTGACCCTTACACGTCCTGATATTTCTTACTCTGTGAATAAGGTATGTCAGTATTTACATGCACCTAGAACAACTCATTGGACTGCAGTCAAGAGGATTTTACGATATCTAAAGTTTTCTGAAGGACTTGGGCTTCAGATTACCAAGTCTTCTTCTCTACTTGTTACTGTCTACTCTGATGCAGACTGGGCAGGGTGTGCTGATGATAGAAGGTCTACAGGTGGTTTTGCTGTTTTTCTGGGAACTAATCTTGTGTCATGGAGTGCAAGAAAACAGGCTACTGTCTCAAGGTCAAGTACAGAGGCTGAATATAAAGCTTTGGCTAATGCTACAGCAGAAGTAATGTGGATACAAACATTGCTCTATGAACTTGGAATCAAGACTCCACAAGCTGCTATATTATGGTGTGATAATATTGGTGCAACTTATCTTTCAGCTAATCCTGTTTTTCATGCACGAACCAAGCATATTGAGGTTGATTTCCACTTTGTTAGAGAAAGGGTAGCTCGAAGGCTACTTGACATTCGGTTTATACCTACTGGAGATCAACTTGCTGATGGCTTCACAAAACCTCTTACTATGAGAAGGTTGGATGAGTTCAAGTACAATCTTAACCTTGCGAAAGTATCTTGAGGTTTAGATTGAGGGGGAGTGTTAGATGATATTGTATAGAGGTAGAAGAGGTGGTTTAAACTTGTATCTTTCTATCTCTTCTTCTGTTGTAACCTCCCCGATCTCCTGTACCGATCGATCACGATCTCTCTCGATCTCTTGTAAGCCACGGCACATATGTGATATAAATAGAGATGCGGCCCGAGCAAAGGGTTCAACGCTTCCACCAAAGTTTACACAATCTTTTTAAAAGAAGGTTTAAAACATGACGTTATATTTGTGAACGGAGGGAGTGTAAACTGGGCGCGTGGGTGATCCGAGGGGAAGCTTTGTGATTGATTGCTCCACATGAGTGTACCATGATTGATTAGTTTGCTCCCTGTTGCTAACACGGCACTCTCTCCCATTTCTTGTCCAACTCCCACAGAAATGTCCTTCCCATCGATTGCATCGATGCACCCGGACGGTTGTTGATTGATTGCACCGTTTGTTCTGGGAATTGTAAACAATCTGGTGCAAGCATTGCCACGACTGTGCATGAAAGTGAGCACCACAGTCCACAGATGTTGGCACGATCGGTCCACTAACGCGCACAAACCAAAGTTATCCGTCGCCCACCACCAGCCGGCCGGGCCGGACTGGCGCATGCGGCCGGCGTCCGTTCCACCACGCAATCCAATAACGCCTACGGCGTCCACTTGCGTCCAGCACTACTACACGGCAGTGCAGGCCACAACGGGTAAGCATCAAAGACAGAATTCCTTGTTTGACGCTAGTAAAATACGGCGACACTTTAGGTTCAGCACTATACGGCAGGGCAGGGCAGGCCACAACAGGTAAACGGCAAACTAAGAATTCCTTTATCTGAAACTAATAAGATAGTGGCTTCTCTATTTGACGTTGAAGGAAAAAAAAACTTTTTTATTTGAAGGAAAAAAAACTTTTTTATTTGATACTTGTATATCATGTCCAACACTACTGTCAGTTTTCGAGCTAACGGTGTTAAATGGCACGTGGAAGGACACATTTGCCCTTGGCTTTATCATGTGCCCAAATGGGAGAATATTGGATGAAAACCAACACTCGGTGAAAACTGGTAAAAGCCACGTCGAAACAATGTTTTGAAGTTTAAAAAAATATGAAAAAATATACTACTCCCTCCGTTCCTAAATATAAGTCTTTTTAGAGATTCCACTAGATGGACTACGTACTGAGGAAAATGAATGAATCTACTCTTAATATGCATCTATATACATCTGTATGTGGTTTATAGTGGAATCTCCACAAAGACTTACATTTCGGAACGGAGGAAGTAGATGTTAAGACGGTGTGTTCTTTTTCCATGTGAAACTCCAAGTTCAGACACATTACGGGATGTGAGCTATGAAAAAAAAAGCAAAATCAGCATTGAATATTACCGATAGCAACATCACTATTCATTGTTGGATTTATTTATTTCATTGCTCGAATCCGGTAATGTGTTTCAACTTGGAATCTTGCATCGCGATAGAACATCATCTTCTTAACATCCTAGATTTTTTTTCGAAACTTTCAAACACGGTTTCCACGAAGTTTTCTTTGAATGTTGGTTTTTATGTGATATTCTCCCGTGCCCAAATAAAGAAATAGAGGGGGCAAGAACGAACGGAAGGAAATTCGAGGTGGAATTTGCACACAACCCATCTTTCTCACAACACCCCCGACCTCCTCCTCCCTCTATCTTTGTACTGGACACGTGTCAAGGCCACTAATTCCTCCCAGCTCCAGCGCATCCCTGAGTTGCCGCTTGCTGGCACACTAGTTGGTGTTTTATTTATAAAGCGGTGTGAAAGTCTGTTTCAAGAGCCGTCACTCACTGGCGTGGTTCTGCCTCACTGCACTCCTCCAACACCTGATTGGCGTTTCGCTTCCCCGTCACTGATGTGCCTCCCTTGGCCATAGTCATTTAGTGGGGTCGCAGTTACCGCCGCAGAGTGGGCCGTCGGTGCCACGCTCTCGGAGGCCCGCTGTCGTATTCAACCTCTCATGCTGCCCCTCGATCACATTATGTGCAATCACGCCTTTCTCCGCACCATGTGGCAGAGCTCGGACGCCATGGTCATGCTCATCAAAACTAACATCAGCAGCATGAAAATTTGAGGGTTCTCTTCAACCTACCTACAGGAAGAAAAGGGATGACAAGTGGGTCTCACTTGTATGCGAGGGAAGTAAGGAAGAGAGGGATTGGCTAGATGTCTAAGGGCATAAGTGTATTTACATGTGTCTTTTAACACCGTTTGTCAGACAGAAAAAATGTACGGTGGCGTTAGATTGGAATTGAATTAAGACCCGGTGTCAAATTATGGAAGGACATTAGTTTCGGGTGCCAAATAAAGGAAGCTCATTATCTTACCAATCGTCAGAAAAGGAAATCTGTCAACAAATGCAGCCACCCCCTGCTCCCTCCAATCAGCGGAGCTCGTCACCGCCATCCCGTCCCGTGGCGTGGACGTCAATTCCGCCCTATATATCCGCACGCACGCCGCGCTCAAACATATTAATCACCACGGCCCAGCCAGCGGCTCGCGACTCGTCGCTAGCAACCACAGCCACACTACCACCGTCCATCGAAGCCTCGTACGCACGATGGCCCGGCGCCGCTCCGGCGTCGCCGCCGCGGCCCTGCTGCTCCCCCTCCTCGTCCTCGCCCTCTCCGCTGGCTGCGGCGCGGCGCCGCAGGGCGCGGAGGTGACGGGGCTGCCGGGCTTCGACGGCGCGCTGCCGTCGAAGCACTACGCCGGGTACGTGACGGTGGACGAGCGGCACGGCCGGAACCTGTTCTACTACGCGGTGGAGTCGGAGCGCGACCCGGCCAAGGACCCCGTCGTGCTCTGGCTCAACGGCGGGCCCGGCTGCTCCAGCTTCGACGGCTTCGTCTACGAGCACGGTGCGTCTTCTCCCCTACGATCCCTCCTCGTCCTCCTCCTCGTCCGTCCGTTGGCGCTAGCGGTGGCAGTAGGGAAGCGGGGCCCGGTGGCTAGCTGGTGGGAAGTCGCTGAGCGGCCGGTGGAGGTGGTGGTGACCGGCCGTGTCTGATTCGCTGGGTTTTCCGCGGTCGATGGAGTAAAGGCCTTGGCGTGAAGCACAAGGGCGTACAAACGGAATCTGCCTCACGTACACACCACCCGTTTTAGTCCGGTGTTTTTTAGCTGGAACACCGTGTGTTCCACTTGCGAAGGACCGCCGACTCGGTCGTTTTAGTCCGGTTTTGCGGCGAAAACCGGGTTGAACGAAATCTACATCTCTATCTATATCTATATCTATATATCTATATACCCCTACAGATATAGATACAGATTTCCCTTATACAGGTAGTATAAATAGGTATAGATACACATACAGATATAGATACAGATTTCCCTTATACAGGTATAAATAGGTATAGATACACATACAGATATAGATACAGATAGAGATATAGATTTCGTAATACTAAATAGGCTATTGCTTTTGACGGTACATCATGTAAATTGCCCTTAAAGTTGCCGCATATTACACCCAATGCCACCTATAAACTTATCATCGATAGCGGCAACTAGGTAGATATTTTTGTTGTCTAATACTCCCTCCGTCCGGAAATGCTTGTCATCAAAATGAATAAAAGGGGATGTATCTAGATGTATTTTAGTTCTAGATACATTCCTTTTTGTTCATTTTGATGACAAGTATTTTCGGACGGAGGGAGTAAATTGGAAATATCTTGAGAACATTTCAAAAATCAACCCATATTTATGTTTTTACGCAACACCACTTATCATGTTGTTTGTTGTTCAGCATCGTGAAAGATTTTACGGGATTTGTTGTGACTTTGAGTGGGTGTATGAGGGATGAATTATTTTTGCTCTGGTGCGTTGCACGGACATATTTGCTAATCACTAGTTAAAGGGTATCCCTCAAAGGTTATTTCGAAACTCCTCCGGTAGAGAATCAACGGTCGTGGCTAGCGCTCTGCGGGTAGTGAACTCAATCTAGGCCGTCCACGCGCTTCGAACTTGTCCGTTGCTTATCTGAACTCGGAGGAAAGTGACAGACACCCACTTGGTCAGATAGATACCTTGAGAGAAGCAGAGGAAGCTTGGGTCCTGGACAGGTCAACTATTTTTTCTTCTTCAAAGGTCTGCCTCGTAGGGTGTAAGCGAACGACAAGTCCCAAATAGAGTTAAGCACGCCCAGTGCTAGACGAAATGTCTGACAGCAAGATCCTTTTCTGAAGATTTATGGTTTACCGTTTACCTTTAAGTAGAAACGCTTAAGTATTACTACTTTTCTTCACTACGTTGCACATATATATCCATGCAGTTTCTTGTTAAATCATGAATAAATGAATTAGTTGATTAACTTGAAATTACATGTAACTTTCAAGTTCATGGTACAATTCATTTTTGTCTACTTTCAGGGCCATTCAACTTCGAATCGGGCGGGTCAGTTAAAAGCCTGCCAAAGCTTCATCTCAACCCTTACAGCTGGTCCAAGGTTGGATACTAGCTTCCATTGACCTAATGGTGTATATAATTAGCAACAAACTATTTGTTGGTATATCTAACTTAAGAGTTGTTTTTTCCTGTGGCTTAGGTGTCTACCATGATATACCTGGACTCCCCTGCTGGTGTGGGGCTGTCATACTCAAAGAATGTTTCAGATTATGTAACGGGAGACCTCAAGACCGCGGCGGATTCGCATACTTTCCTTCTCAAGGTATGCATGTGTATTCATGTTAGCATGGTCTATTAAGAGATAATCTTTATGCAATATAGCTAAGTTGTGGCTTCTATATATGCAGTGGTTCCAATTGTATCCTGAGTTCCTGAGCAACCCATTCTACATAGCTGGGGAGTCGTATGCCGGGGTTTATGTCCCTACTCTTTCGCATGAAGTTGTCAAAGGTCTTGCCCTGGTTTTCTACTCACCCTCATCAGTATATAGTTACTAATCATTTGGGTTTCTTATGTACTGACTAATTAATTATCCACAGGAATACAAGGAGGAGCTAAGCCAACTATAAACTTCAAGGTTAGTGTACAGATGGATTTTCTCGGTTTGGCGATCGCAAACTTTATGAAATGCCAAGTAAATCAGGTTTGACGTTTTAACCTGTGCTACTATGATAGGGCTACATGGTGGGGAATGGCGTCTGCGACACTGTTTTTGATGGTAATGCTCTTGTGCCATTTGCACATGGAATGGGTCTAATATCAGAGGAAATATACCAGGTAGGTAATTCAGACAGAAAGAAATCACCAGTTAATTTGAACCAGATTAGTTTTCAGTATCCTACTGATATTTGCTTCGAAACATTTCTTTTAAATCACCCTGTCTACTCGCAATGCAGCAAGCTGCTACGACGTGCCATGGAAATTACTGGAATGCCAGCGAGGGTAAATGTGAAAGCGCGTTAGGGAAAATCGACTCGGTAAAAACCAGTGTCACCTTTTCAGAGTGAAAACTGCAAGCTCTTCTCTCATGATGATGCATTGACTATTTTCTTATTCACAGTTAATCAGCGAACTGAACATTTACGACATTCTTGAGCCATGCTACCACGGCAGAAGCATCAAAGAAGCGAACCCACAGAACAGCAAATTGCCTAAAAGTTTCAAAGATCTTGGTACAACTAACAAGCCCTTTCCTGTAAGAACGAGAATGCTCGGGCGTGCTTGGCCTCTGAGAGCTCCTGTAAAAGCCGGACGTGTTCCATTGTGGCAGGAAGTTGCAAGTGGTGTTCCATGCATGGTAAGCTTAAAGCATAATTCAGAGAAAGAAACTACACATTTAAAATCCTTGCGCTTGCGAATTAAACATGGTTCAGAGGAAATTTGCTGTCTGCAAGAGATACATTACATGCTCATTTCCCAGTATCTGATAACATTTAGTTTGCTTAATCTACAGAGCGACGAAGTGGCAACGGCATGGCTGGACAACGATGGCGTCAGATCTGCAATCCATGCGCAATCAGTATGATCATAAGTCAGCATTAGATGGAACTGAAGACACTCCCATTTTTCTAACTCTAGCTTTTTCATGCTCATACTAGGTAAGTTCAATTGGGCCATGGCTCTTATGCACAGATAAAATTGATTTCAACCATGATGCTGGCAGTATGATCAGTTATCACAAGAACCTCACAAGCCAGGGTTATCGTGCCATCATATTCAGGTACACCATGAACCTGTAGAATGATATTCTTATCTTATTTGTGTGGCTGTTGTCTAATCTCTGTATTGAGCAAAATTTGGCATCCTAACTTTTCTGAAGATATTTGAGTTGTTCACTATCTTATAGTGAATATATTTCCTTAATGATTCATTAGCATTATCCTAGACAGAGAGAAGCAAATCGGATGCCATATTATTCATGGATTGTCACATTCTCTGCTTTTATTAATGTCTATTTTGCATTTGTTTCAGTGGTGACCATGATATGTGTGTGCCATACACCGGGAGTGAAGCATGGACAAAATCCATTGGGTATGGAGTTGTTGACTCATGGCGACCATGGTTCACAAACGAACAAGTTTCCGGGTACTGAACTATTACTGCTGAATTTTATTAACGTACAAGTTGAAGTATCCTTGAGATGAACTCATAATTACTTTCACGAGGGTTAACACTAAAAACAAAATTTAAAACGCTTGCTATGTTACTTTGCATTTGGCACAGTTCAAGCTAAGAATGTATGTTACGAAAACACCAAGGAAATGAAAGAAGCAAAATGTAACTCACACTGCCTGTTTGTTGAACTCCTTAGGTACACCGAAGGCTATGAACATGGTCTCACTTTTGCTACTATTAAGGTAAGCATACCTTTTTTTTCATACATGGTCATTACAGTTAGTAAAAAAAATGTATGAGCACATCATTAACTTAAAAATTAAATTTCCGTACCTTTTCGTTTGTTTTTTCACAGGGCGCTGGACACACCGTTCCTGAATACAAACCACAGGAAGCATTGGCTTTCTACAGCCGTTGGCTCAGTGGTTCAAAGTTGTGAGGCTTGGGCCCAGCTGCGAATAATGGGGGAATATACTTCTGCATACAGTTCAGAATGAACAAATGTTGATTTGAAGAAGAAAGAGATGACCTGCCATATAGATAGTCACATACTCAAATTTCAAAAATAGCAATTGGAACACTGCATGTTGTATTCATTCATCCAAATATATTTGGTCGATGCAGCTTTGATATTATTGCTTTCATGATTTGTCCACTATGCGATCATGACTTCTAAATTTCAGTTGATATATAAAGTATATTGTTGTGTTTGTGTCGAATATAGTGTACAAGTTAGGTTACAGTTGGACTCTGTAGTTGTATTGTGTTTACATAGGATGTGAGTAGTGTCCAAGTAGGACACTTGTATCCTAGTCCTCTCATATATAGCCGGGGTAGACACACCATGTAACCTATGCCAACATAATAGCACCGAAACGCAGGGGGAAGCCAGCGGCATGTGCCGGTGTCCAGGGCGACAGGGTGCGGTATTGTGACGGTGTCATGGGGAGGAGTGCCCATAGTCAAGCCCCGGGGATCTAGCCATATCGGTGAACCTCGTTAACAAATCTCGGTGTCGTGCTCGTGTGATTGCTTGGTCCTCGAATGATCGACGGTATGCCTCGGATTTATTTTAACAAGTGGTATCATGAGCTAGGTCCTTTGAAGGCTATGATTGTTGATCTGGAGGAAGAATCGAGTCGAGATGCAGCCGGTTGTGGTGTGGTTCTCGGCAAGATTGAAGAAAGCATATCAGTGGAAGGCGCGTGTACGTGCGGCAGCATCAGACGAGACGTGCGGCGATCGGATAGATCGGGCGAGCGTACTACGGCGGCAGCATCATAGCAGGACTGCAGAAGACTTCAGCGATTTGGGCTAGGCGTCGTGTGCACGTGCCGGCGACGTGTATCGACGTGGAAGTGAGGTCGGATTCGATCCGAAGCACAAGGCACGGGCGCTGGAAGCCTAGTCGGAGGAGGTTCTACTGTGTGCCAGATGCGCGGAAGTGTGCTGGCCCAAGGCCCTTGGAGCGCTGCAAGGCAGGTGGCCCATGGAACCACACGTGGTCAGGCCATGGACTAGGGCGTAGCAGTGCAGGGTGTGAGGCCACGCACAGGCGAGGCTGGCTGATGAGCTGTGTGCAGGGGCGGTGCAAGCTACACACGTACGAGATTTGTTGTGGCAAAAAATAATCGGCACATGGCAGACCCAATCGGCGGAGAAGACATCCATTGATACGGATCATAGTGCAAGGGCATGACAAAGCAATAGCTAGTATTGGAGTTGTGCCTGGAGCGGTTACACGTGAAGACCGAGATTGGTTGGATTTTGCTATTAGTATACAGGGTGTACCTCATCAGGTTTTCCTTGTGTACTTGGGGCATCGGGTGGAGCTCGGTTAATTTTTCACAAGGTCAGCTGTACGAAGAATCATGGTGTCATCGGATACTAGGTTTGAGGTGGAGAAGTTCACGGAACCGGAAACCTTGGGTTATGGCAGACACGGGTGACAGATTTGTTGGCACAACAGGGATGCTTGGAGGCGTTGCGGGAAGTCATGACAGCTGAGATAGAAGTATCATGTGATGGATGGAGATTCGCGGAAGACGATTTGGGAGCCTCGAGTGTGTCGTACAGTCGAACGAGTTCGGCTGGGTCGGACTAGGCAGTCTGACGGATCGACGTGAGTCGGTTGGAACAGAAGACGGTGGTGGGATCGGCGACAGCGATATAGGAGCGTGATGCTGATGGTGACCGACTTTTGGGGCGTGGAAACACCTGGCGCAGGCCCCGAGGGCTTGTGCGGCTTCGACAAGACTATGGCGTGGGGTTGATTCAAGATGACGTACGCATGTGAGCTTGAAGTCGACGGGACGCGAGGGTGGACTGATCATCTACCATGGAGTCATGTTGAAGGTGGAGCTGAAGTCTAGAAGACTTCACTCGTTGCTGATGAGCGGTGATGTTGAGTTCAGGTAACTCTTATGTGTGACACCCAATATGTGAGTTGTTCACTTTCACGCAGGTCAGTGATCAGTGTGTGATGGCGATGGACTGACACTCTGGAAGTTGGGAGTGCAAACTAGAATAATGTGGAACTTGATTTTGCTCGAGTGTTGACTGTGGTCAAGAAAAGAAGGGATTACAAGTTGCAGGTGGAGTCACATGGAGTCTTTGGAGTAGCAGGGATACTCATGGGATAAGCTCAAGTCCAATGTACATGGAAGTTTGACGCATGGACAAATCCAGGGTGGTGGAGTATATTCATCAAGGTGGAGTTTGTTGGAGTTGTGTCGAATATAGTGTACAAGGTAGGTTACAGTTGGACTCTGTAGTTGTATTGTGTTTACATAGGATGTGAGTCGTGTCCAAGTAGGACACTTGTATCCTAGGCCTCTCATATATAGCGGGAGTAGACACACCATGTAACCTATGCCAACATAATAGCACCGAAACGCAGGGGGAAGCCAGCGGCATGTGCCGGTGTCCAGGGCGACCGGGTGCGATATTGTGACGGTGTCATGGGGAGGAGCGCCTATAGTCAAGCCCCGTGGATGTAGCCATATCGGTGAACCTCGTTAACAAATCTCGCTGTCGTGCTCGTGTGATTGCTTGGTCCTCGAATGATCGACGGTATGCCTCGAATTTATTCTAACATATATATCGTATCATCGACTGTAAAAGAAACAATGCCATATTTTGAAATGAGTACATAGAGAACCATTCAAGAAAAAGTGCATACAGAAAGGACAATATATCTAAATTCATACTTGGGCATTTCATAATAGGGACCCGTGATTGTGTGCTATTAGATACTTGAGCCTAGTTTTAGAACATCTCCAATAGATGATGTAGAAGCAAAAATAACTAACTTTTTCTAGGCCCAAAAACCCTCCTCCAATAGATGATGTAGATGTAAAAAAAATACATCTCCGCGAAGATGTAAACTATAACACCTCGTGATGCAAATTTCAATCTCCACCTACACAAGATGTAAAAATGGCAGTCGCGCGCCAACCGCCCAATTGCCTTCATTTTGCTTCCGCGCAATCGCCGCCCGTCCGTCCCACGGCCGGCCGCCGCCATGGCCGACGCCGATGACCCCGCCGCGCCGGCCGCCCTTTGCTGGTCTGACCCACCTCGCCGCAGCCGTCGTCGACACGACCACGGCCCCCAATTTGGCCTCCGCCTCCATGTCGTCCCCCCGGATTTGTCCCACCTCGGCCGTTTGCCATCACGCCGGAGCTGCCTGCGAATAAGCAGCGGGCCGCCAAGCCACGCGGGGGAGGCGTCAAGCGGCAGATGGCGCGGGGGCACAACCCGCCGGCGAACCAACCTCGGACGGCCAAAATTTCGAAGCCAAATGCGGCTGCGGTGGGCGATTGGCTGCCGCCGACGACCGTGGCTTCCTCCTCCGGCCAAAGAGGCCCTCCTCCACCTACGTCACCGCCCTACGCCGGTCCTCTCCTATCTTTCCGTCTCGTCGATGCTCCGCCATCCCGATTCGCGCCGCCGCCGCACCAATTCGCCACCCCCGCCGCCCCTCCGACGCTCCTCCGCCGCTGCCCCGCCGCCGCCGCCGTCCGCACTGCTGTCGCCCCGATTCGGCTGCCGCCCACTAGTTTTTACATCTCCATTTCTCATCACCTATTGGAGTTGCACTTTTACATCTCTGTTTTGCATCTTCTGTTGGAGTTGGCCCTTTTTTGAAGATGCAAAAGGCACTTTTTGAAGATGTAAATTTTTACATCTCCTGTTCTATATCTTCAAATTTGCATTTTCTATTGGAGATACTCTTGGTCTTCCGCTGAATAGGTAAGTTAGGCCATATGACTGCGTGAGCATTCTAACGAGCAAGTTATTGGCCGCGCTAACAAAAATAAAGGTTTATAATAGATAAGTGGTGGCGGTGGTTCATCCACTTCCAAGCCAAAATTAGAAACACATAATTTCAGGAAAGAGATGACCTACACGCCATATAGATAGTCACATACTCAAAATTTCTAAAAATAGCAATTGGAACACTGGGTGTTGTATTTTTTCTTGCAAATATTTGGCCGATGCAGCTTTGACATTGTTTTCATGCTTTGTTCACTGCTGATGCGTTTGTTTTCATGCTTTGTTCACTGCTGATGCGTTTTGTAGCCTGAACCTTTTTTCAACCCCTTGCATGTGTGACTCAACTGGGCCTGGGTGAGCTAATGCAGACTAAAAATCATGTTGTTCACATACATTGCATCAGTGGCCAGATTACGCATCTTGTTTGGTGTCGTGCATTTGTGCTTCAGGGGTGAGCACATACAAACAATAATTGTTTGGCTGTGTGTGTAGTTGTTCTGCTCACCCCTATCGAATGTGGTAGCTTTGAGCACCAAAATGAGGCATACTTCATAGCAAACATCACATATGAACAACACAACACAATTAACACTACTCATAGTCACTAGCAGTCTAGCACGCTATTAAACAGTGCATCATAAGATCTAAGACATAAGTGTAAGACAACATGGAAAACCCATGTCCCTGCACAACCCTAGGGTGCTGATCCTTGGGCAAAATATACCTGTTTGGCAGCAAATTCATGACAAGTTCAGAACAAACACACCCGAATTGACAACAAGTTTAAGAGAGCTAACTAGAAAGCACGGCGGATGTCGTCCTGACAGTAGTGCTTCTGGCGCCTGACTTTGCACATGGTGGAGGTGGAGGCGCCGTAGATTTGCACCTTGAAGCCTAAACCGGACAGCCTCAGGACAAGCAGGTCGTCGGGGTCGATCTTGTGCTTCTGGCCGAAGTAGTCTCAACGCCTCCACATACCATATATATGCTCATGGAAGATCTAGACCTGGCCTAGAACTCGCACCACTTGTTAGCACATAGCCTGACGACGTGAGGAGGGTTCAGGATGACAAGCATGGCAATGTCGTCCACATCCTTGATGGGCACACAGAATCTCAACGGCTCTCATGCCCAATCCTAGACCTGCAACTAATGCCCAGCGGCTGGCTCATCATGGTGAGCCTTCCCGGCATGTCCACCCTCTTGAGCCACCGGTTGGCCGGGATGATTTCCTCGGCATCCTTGGTGCCAGCGGTGACCTGCGCCCCTCTGCCGGTGGTCTCCCACTCCGTCTTCACGACCTTGTCACTTCAGTGGACACGAGTAAGTACAAAGCGCAAGTTAAAAGCAGAAAACCACCACATTTGGGGTTTCGTTTGCGGAAAACCACCAGGTCGCTAATTTTTTGCAAAAATCACCGCGGATTCGGTAAACATTTTGCAAATAGCACTAATTAGAGGATTTAGCTCATTTAATCACTTTCTGACAGGTGGGCCCTGATTGTAAGATGTTGACTTCGCAAAAATTGACGTAAAACCCCCTAGATCTAAATAAGAAATGCAATCAACACCCCGCCCGCGGCTGTGGAGAACAGCAGTGCGCCGCCCGCCTCGATCCCGTCTGGATCAGGAGAGGTCGAGCTGCCCAAACCCGTGGCGCTCCGGGGACCTCGCCGCCGCCGACCACCGCTGCCCCGCCT
This sequence comes from Triticum dicoccoides, assembly GCF_002162155.2. Taxonomy (NCBI): domain Eukaryota; kingdom Viridiplantae; phylum Streptophyta; class Magnoliopsida; order Poales; family Poaceae; genus Triticum; species Triticum dicoccoides. Next base: position 754,982,536 of record NC_041385.1, read on the forward strand.
ACCATCTCCTTCCTCCTTCCTTCTTGTTTCTTCTCCATACCAAGCCGCCCTGCAGGTCAACTTCTGTCACCGCCGCATCCAAGGAGCCCCGCCGGCCGGAGCTCCGCCAATCGCTTCCACCGACCGGATCTGGGCGTCCTCAGCTCGTCGCCGCCAGTTCGCCGGTGCATCAGGCACCACCGCCGCCCCTCTCCCTTCTCTCTCTCTCTATCTCTATCTCTCTCTCTCTCTCTCTCTCACAGCTCCTCCTCTCTCTCTGCCTCTAGGATGCCCAAGGCTGCTGCCGATGAAGAGGATTGCGGCAGAGCCGGCAACGGCCGGCCATGATCCATGGCCTTATCCTTTGAGTGTTTCACATTTTTGTCCTTCATGTTTCTGTCTTCCACAAAATGGTCCCACTATTCAGTGTTTTGCCAAGTCAGTTCCCGACAATCCGGCTTCACTTGTCAGAAAGTGATTAAACGGGCCAAATCATCCGATCAGTGTTTTTTGCAAAAAGATTAGCGAATCCGCGGTGATTTTTGAAAAAAATTAGGGACCTGGTGGTTTTCCGCAAACGAAGCCCCAAATGTGGTGATTTTTTGCAATTCACTCTACAAAGCGCATCATACTATGATCATGCAGTTGGGTAGAACATGATCATAGCAACTTCACGACATGCATGCACATGTAGGGCATTGCTATGATCGGTGCTCAATTGCACTGATCAAATGGGCTATGCTATATTGGATGGTGCTACGATCTTATCATAGCATTCTCCAATTCCAAGCGCCACTTATCATGGCAGTTGCACTTGCACATTGCTATGGTCAGAACTACCTAAAATGCATTCACATTTGTCCTACTACTATTTATAGCATGCACATGTATTGTCCTACTATGATCATGCAAAAATGTAGCACCTACAATATGATCATGCACACAGACTATATGTTCATGCACGCACCCTAACTAGCATTGTGACTCTACAAATAACCTAGCAACCATTTTGATTACAGAAACACCCTAACCAGCATTGTGATCATAGCAAAGAACACCCTAACCAGCATTGTGATCATAGCAAGAACACCCTAACCAGCATTGTGATTCTACCAAGAACGCCCTAACTACCAATCTAGCATTGTCGTGATAGGAGGAACAACCTAGTCAGTGTGGCACTAGTAGAAAACAGGGCTTTGGTCACAGCTTAATGTACACATTAGTCCCGGTTGCATCACGAACCGGGACTAATGTGAGCATTAGTCCTGATTCGAGCGGCTAAGGCGTCGGGAAGGCATTAGTCCCGGTTCAAATGGGACCTTTAGTCCCGGTTTGAGACACAACCGTGACTAAAGGGTGTGAAGCCCTTTATTCCCGGTTCGTGTCTGAAATCGGGACTAAAGGTTCAAACTCTACCCCCCCCCCAGTGTATCACCTTTTCAGTTTTGTAAATAATAAAAGAAAATGATAAAAACTTCAAAAATTAAAATCCTTCGAGATGTAGTTATGTTACTACATCTATTAGTTAGGAAAATTAAAAAACTTAAATTTGGACATGTTTTGCAAAAAAGTGTTATGAAAAGGTAAAATGGCCCTATCTTTTGCATACGATGTCGAAGAAAAACGCATAATATATCAAAAAAATCAGCACAAAAATCCGCATCCAATTTTGACCGCCATAGGCTTGTTTGCAAATTTTTAGAATCCTCAATTCTGAAAGGAAAAAAAGATATGCTCAAATTTCAGTTTTTTGACTTTTTGTTAAATCTGGTCAAACTATGGTCAAACTACTTATTCAAGAAATATTAGTGTTAATAAATAATTATTTTTAGTTTTTTTTACTTTTGGTCAAACTGTGGTCAAACTATGGTCAAATCTGGTCAAACTGTGGTCAAACTATGGTCAAACTACTTATTCAAAAAATATTAGTGTTAATAAATTTCTTTTTTTTTACTTTTGGTCAAACTATGGTCAAATCTGGTCAAACTATGGTCAAACTACTTATTCAAGAAATATTAGTGTTAATAAATAATTATTTTTAGTTTTTTTGACTGTTGGTCAAACTATGGTCAAATCTGGTCAAACTATTGTCAAACTACTTATTCAAGAAATATTAGTGTTACTAAATAATTATTTTTAGTTTTTTTGACTTTTGGTGAAACTGTGGTCAAACTATGGTCAAACTATGGTGAAACTACTTATTCAATAAATATTAGTGTTACTAAATAATTATTGTTTTTTAGAATAATAGTTTCAAACTCAAACGTTGTTTAAGGGTTAATACGATTGACAGCTTAGTATTGTCAGCAAAACAACAAGTGCAGGCTCGGAAACTAGGGGGAATAGAACTCGAAAGTTAAGTGTGCTCAGGTTGGAGTAGTGGGAGGATGGGTGACCGGCTGAGAAGTTAGACGATTTGGAATGAGTGGTTCATAATTGAGCAGTGATGAGGGATGATTAGAATGGGTGATTAGAGATTGAATTGTCAAATAATTCAGAAATTTGAAAATAAGAAAAAAATTCAAAAAAAAGTAAAAAAATCAGAAAACACCAACCGGGACTAAAGGTGGAGCTATGCCTGGCCAAATTTCGGGTTGGGCCGGGCTTCGGGCCGGACCAAACAAAGCCCGCTGCAAAAAACCTAGGCCCGGACCCGGCCCGGCCTGTTGGGGAACGTAGCAGAAATTCAAAATTTTCCTACGTGTCACTAAGATCTATCTATGGAAAAACCAGCAATGAGGGGAAGGAGAGTGCATCTACATACCCTTGTAGATCGCTAAGCGGAAGCATTCAAGAGAACGGGGTTGAAGGAGTCGTACTCGTTGTGATCCAAATCACCGGAGATCCTAGTGCCGAACGGACGGCACCTCCGCGTTCCACACACGTACAACCCGGTGACGTCTCCCATGCCTTGATCTAGCAAGGAGAGAGGGAGAGGTTGAGGAAGACTCCGTCCAGCAGCAGCACAACGGCGTGGTGGTGGTGGAGGAGTGTGGCAATCCTGCAGGGCTTCGCCAAGCACCGCGAGATATGAGGAGAAAGAGAGGTAGGGCTGCGCCAACAGGAGAAGAACCTCGTGTCTTGGGCTGCCCCTTTGCCTCCACTATATATAGGAGGAGAGGGGGGGCTGCGCCCCCACCTAGGATTCCACCCTAGGGCCGGCGGCCAGCCCAAGATCCCATCTGGGGGGCGGCCAAGGGGGGAGAGGGGAAACTTGCCCCCCAAGTTAGGTGGGTGCGCCCTCTCCCCAAACCCTAGGCGCCTTGGGCCCTTGTGGGGGGGCGCACCAGCCCACCTGGGGCAGGCCCCCTCCCACACTTGTCCCATGCTGCCCTCCGGGGATGGTGGCCCCACTTGGTGGACCCCCGGGACCCTCCCGGTTGTCCCGGTACGTTACCGATAAAACCCAAAACTTTTCCGGTGACCAAAACAGGACTTCCCATATATAAATCTTTACCTCCGGACCATTCCGGAACTCCTCGTGACGTCCGGGATCTCATCCGGGACTCCGAACAACATTTGGTAACCACATACAAACTTCTTTTATAACCCTAGCGTCATCGAACCTTAAGTGTGTAGACCCTACGGGTTCGGGAACCATGCAGACATGACTGAGACGTTCTCCGGTCAATAATCAATAGCGGGATATGGATACCCATGTTGGCTCCCACATGTTCCATGATGATCTCATCGGATGAACCACGATGTCGAGGATTTGATCAATCCCGTATACAATTCCCTTTGCCTAGCGGTATTGTACTTGCCTGAGATTCGATCGTCGGTATGACGATACCTTGTTCAATCTCGTTACCGGCAAGTCTCTTTACTCGTTCAGTAACACATCATCCCGTGATCAACCCCTTGGTCACATTGTGCACATTATGATGGTGTCCCACCGAGTGGGCCCAGAGATACCTCTCCGTTTACACGGAGTGACAAATCCCAGTCTTGATTCGTGCCAACCCAACAGACACTTTTGGAGACACTCGTAGTGCACCTTTATAGCCACCCAGTTACGTTGTGACGTTTGGTGCACCCAAAGCATTCCTACGGTATCCGGGAGTTGCACAATCTCATGGTCTAAGGAAATGATACTTGACATTAGAAAAGCTTTAGCGTATGAACTACGATCTTTGAGCTAGGCTTAGGATTGGGTCTTGTCCATCACATCATTCTCCTAATGATGTGATCCCGTTATCAACGACATCCAATGTCCATGGTCAGGAAATCGTAACCATCTATTGATCAACGAGCTAGTCAACTAGAGGCTTACTAGGGACATGGTGTTGTCTATGTATCCACACATGTATCTGAGTTTCCTATCAATACAATTATAGCATGCATAATAAACGATTATCATGAACAAGGAAATATAATAATAATAACTAATTTATTATTGCCTCTAGGGCATATTTCCAACAGTCTCCCACTTGCACTAGAGTCAATAATCCAGTTCACATCGCCATGTGATTAACACTCACGGGTCATATTGCCATGTGACCAACATCCAAAGAGTTTACTAGTGTCACTAAACTAGTTCACATCATCATGTGATTAAGACTCAATGAGTTATGGGGTTTGATCATGTTTTTCTTGTGAGAGAGGTTTTAGTCAATGGTTTGCAACATTCAGATCCGTATGTACTTCGCAAATCTCTAGGTCATATTGTAAATGCTGCTTCCACGCTCCACTTGGAGCTATTCCAAATGGTTGCTCCACTATACGTATCCGGTTTGCTACTCAGAGTCACTCGGATAGGTGTTAAAGCTTGCATCGACGTAACCCTTTACGTCGAACTCTTTATCACCTCCATAATCGAGAAACATATCCTTATTCCTCTAAGGATAATTTTGACCGCCATCTGGTGATCCACTCCTTGATCACCTTTGTACCCTCTTGCCAGATATGTAGCAAGGCACACATCAGGTGCGGTACACAGCATAGCATACTATGGAGCCTACGTCTAAGCATAGGGGACGACCTTCGTCCTTTCTCTCTATTCTGCCGTGGTCGAGCTTTAAGTCTTAACTTCATACCTTACAACTTAGGCAAGAACTCCTTCTTTGACTGATCCATCTTGAACACCTTCAAGATCATGTCAAGGTACGTGCTCATTTGAAAGTACCATTAAGCGTTTTTGATCTATCCTCATAGATCTTGATGCTCAATGTTCAAGTAGCTTAATCCAGGTTTTTCCTTGAAAAACACTTTTCAAATAACCCTATATGCTTTCCAGAAATTCTACATTATTTCTGATCAACAATATGTCCACAACATATACTCATCAGAAATTCTATAGTGCTCCCACTCACTTCTTTGGAAATACAAGTTTCTCATAAACTTTGTATAAACCCAAAATCTTTGATCATCTTATCAAAGTGCATATTCCAACTCCGAGATGCTTACTCCAGTCCATGGAAGGATCGCTGGAGCTAGCATACCTTTTAGCATCCTTAGGATCGACAAAACCTTTCTGATTGTATCACATACATCCTTTCCTTACGAAAACTGGTAAGGAAACTCGTTTTGACATCCATCTGCCAGATTTCATAAATGCAGTTAATGCTAACATGATTCCGACGGACTTAAGCATCGCTACGGATGAGAAAATCTCCTCGTAGTCAACTCCTTGAACTTGTGAAAAAACTCTTCGCCACAAGTCGAGCTTCATAGACGGTGAGATTACCGTCCACGTCCGTCTTCTTCTTAAAGCTCCATTTATCTCAATGGCTTGCCGATCATCGGGCAAGTCCACCAAAGTCCATGCTTTGTTCTGATACATGGATCCTATCTCGGATTTCATGGCTTCTAACCATTTGTCAGAATTTGGGCCCACCATCGCTTCTCCATAGCTCGTAGGTTCATTGTTGTCTAGCAACATGACCTTCAAGACAGGATTACTGTACCACTCTGAAGTAGTACGCATCCTTGTCACCCTACGAGGTACGGTAGTGACTTGATCCAAAACTTCATGATCACTATCATAAGCTTCTACTTCAATTGGTGTAGGTGCCACAGGAACAACTTCCTGTGCCCTGCTACACACTTGTTGAAGTGACAGTTCAATAACCTCATCAAGTCTCCACCATCCTCCCACTCAATTCTCGAGACAAACCTTTCCTCGAGAAAGGACCCAATTCAAGAAACAGTCCCTATTGCTTTCAGATCTGAATTAGGAGGTATACCCAACTGTTTTGGGTGTCCTATGAAGATGCATTTTATCCTCTTTGGGTTCGAGCTTATCAACCTGAAACTTTTTCACATAAGCGTTGCAGCCCCAAACTTTTAAGAAACGACAACTTAGGTTTCTCCAAACCATAGTTCAAATGGTGTCGTCTCAACGGAATTATGTGCTGCCCTATAAAGTGAGTGTGGTTTTCTCTAATGCCTAACCCATGAACGATAGTGGTAATTTGATAAGAGACATCATGGTACGCACCATATCCAATAGGGTGCAACTATGATGTTCGGACACACCATCGCACTATGGTGTTCCAGGCGGTATTGATTGTGAAACAATTTCCACAATGTCTTAATTGCGTGCCAAAACTCGTAACTCAGATATTCATCTCTATGATCATATTATAGACATTTTATCCTCTTGTCACGAAGATCTTCAACTTCATTCTGAAATTACTTGAACCATTCAATAATTCAGACTTTGTGTTTCATCAAGTAAATATTCTCAGTACCTACTCAAATCATCTATGAAGTAAGAACATAACGATATCCACTGCGTGCCTCAGCACTCATTGGACTGCACACATCAAAATGTATTACTTCCAACAAGTTGCTTTCTTGTTCCATTTCACTGAAACCGAGGCTTTCAGTCATCTTGCCCATATGGTATGATTTGCATGTCTCAAGTGATTCAAAATCAAGTGAGTCTAAACGGTCCATCTGCATGGAGTTTCTTCATGCGTATATACCAATAGACATGGTTCACATGTCTCAATCTTTTCGAAAACGAATGAGTCCAAAGATCCATCAACATGGAGCTTCTTCATGCGTTTTATACCAATATGACTTACATGGCAGTGCCACAAGTAGGTGGTACTATCATTACTATCTTATATCTTTTGGCATGAACATGTGTACCACTACGATCGAGATTCAATAAACCATTCATTTTGGGTGCAAGACCATTGAAGGTATTATTCAAATAAACAGAGTAACCATTATTCTCCTTAAATGAATAACCGTATTGCGATAGACATAATCCAATCATGTCTATGCTCAACGCAAACACCAAACTCGATGGTAGAGGGAGCGTGCGATGCTTGATCACATCAAGATTGGAAAACACTTCCAACACATACCGTCAGCTCACCTTTAGCTAGTCTCCGTTTATTCCGTAGCCTTTTATTTCGAGTTACTAACACTTAGCAACCGAACCAGTATCTAATACCCTGGTGCTACTAGGGGTACTAGTAAAGTACACATTAACATAATGTATATCCAATATACTTCTATCGACCTTGTCAGCCTTCTCATCTACCAAGTATCTAGGGTGATTCTGCTCCAGTGGTTGTTCCCCTTATTACAGAAGCACAACTGATTTGCTGTTTCATGAAGTATCCCTTCTTGCCCTTGCCCTTCTTGAAACTAGCGGTTTCACCAACCATCAACAATTTATGCTCCTTCTTGAATTCTACTTTCGCGGTGTCAAACATCGCGAATACTTCAAGGATCATCATATCTATCCCTGATATGTTATAGTTCATCACGAAGCTCTAGCAGCTTGGTGGCAATGACTTTGGAGAAACATCACTATCTCATCTGGAAGATCAACTCCCACTCGATTAAAGTGATTGTTGTACTCAGACAATCTGAGCACAAGCTCAACGATTGAGCTTTTCTCCCTTAGTTTGCAGGCTAAGAAAATCGTCGGAGGTCTCATACCTCTTGACGTGGGCACGAGCCTGAAGTCCTAATTTCAGCCCTCGACACATCTCATATGTTCCGCGACGTTTCTAAAACGTCTTTGGTGCCTCAACTCTAAACCGTTTAACTGAATTATCACGTAGTTATCAAAATGTGTATGTGCGATGTTCGCAACATCCACAGACGACGTTTGGGGTTCTGCACACCGAGTGGTGCATTAAGGACATAAGCATTCTACTGTCCGCATAATTGCTACTCTCAACTTTCAACTATATTTTCTCTAGGAACATATCTAAAACAGTAGAACTAAAGCGCGAGCAACGACATAATTTGCAAAAACCTTTTGACTATGTTCAGGATAAACAAGTTCATCTTATGAACTCCCACTCAGATAGACATCCCTCTAGTCATCTAAGTGATTACATGATCCGAGTCAACTAGGTCGTGTCCGATCATCACGTGAGACGGACTAGTCATCATCGGTGAACATCTTCATGTTGATCGTATCTACTATACGACTCATGCTCGACCTTTCGGTCTCTTGTGTTCCGAGGCCATGTCTGTACATGCCAGGCTCGTCAAGTCAACCTAAGTGTTTCGCGTGTGTAAATCTGGCTTACACCCGTTGTATGTGAACGTTAGAATCTATCACACCCGATCATCACGTGGTGCTTCGAAACGATGAACTTTCGCAACGGTGCATAGTTAGGGGGAACACTTTCTTGAAATTTTAATGAGGGATCATCTTATTTACTACCGTCGTTCTAAGCAAATAAACATGATAAACATCACATGCAATCAAAGAGTGACATGATATGGCCAATATCATTTTGCTCCTTTTGATCTCCATCTTCGGGGCTCCATGATCATCATCGTCACCGGCATGACACCATGATCTCCATCATCATGATCTCCATCATCGTGTCTTCATGAAGTTGTCTCGCCAACTATTACTTCTACTACTATGGCTACTGGTTAGCAATAAAGTAAAGTAATTACATGGCGTTGTTCAATGACACGCAGGTCATACAATAAATTAAGACAACTCCTATGGCTCCTGCCGGTTGTCATACTCATTGACATGCAAGTCGTGATTCCTATTACAAGAACATGATCAATCTCATACATCACATATCATTCATCACATTCTTTTTGGCCATATCACATCACATAGCATACCCTGCAAAAACAAGTTAGACGTCCTCTAATTGTTGTTTGCATGTTTTACGTGGCTGCTATGGGTTTCTAGCAAGAACGTTTCTTACCTACGCAAAAACCACAACGTGATATGTCAATTGCTATTTACCCTTCATAAGGACCCTTTTCATCGAATCCGATCCGACTAAAGTGGGAGATACTGGCACCCGCTAGCCACCTTATGCAACAAGTGCATGTCAGTCGGTGGAACCTGTCTCACGTAAGTGTACGTGTAAGGTCGGTCCGGGCCGCTTCATCCCACAATGCTGCCGAATCAAGATTGGACTAGTAACGGTAAGCATATTGAACAAAATCAATGCCCACAACTACTTTGTGTTCTACTCGTGCATAGAATCTACGCAATAGACCTAGCTCATGATGCCACTATTGGGGAACGTAGCAGAAATTCAAAAATTTCCTACGTGTCACCAAGATCTATCTATGGAGAAACCAGCAACGAGGGGAAGGAGAGTGCATCTACATACCCATGTAGATCGCCAAGCGGAAGCGTTCAAGAGAACGGGGTTGAAGGAGTCGTACTCGTCGTGATCCAAATCACCGGAGATCCTAGTGCCGAACGGACGGCACCTCCGCGTTCAACACACGTACAGCCCGGTACGTCTCCCATGCCTTGATCCAGCAAGGAGAGAGGGAGAGGTTGAGGAAGACTCCGTCCAGCCAAGGTTGTCAGAATCGCGATTCTGCTATACGATTCTACGACTTTACGGTCCAAAGTAACCCCTTTGATTCTACGATTTTACTACATATAATCTACGTTTCTACGATCCTGATAGTGAAGATTCTACGATTTGCGATCCTACCATCGAAGCTCCGATCCGATTCAAAATCACGATTCTGACAACCTTGCGTCCAGCAGCAGCACAACGGCGTGGTGGTGGTGGAGGAGCGTGGCAATCCTGCAGGGCTTCGCCAAGCACCGCGAGATATGAGGAGAAAGAGAGGTAGGGCTGCGCCAACAGGAGAAGAACCTCGTGTATTGGGCTGCCCCTTTGCCTCCACTATATATAGGGGGAGGGGGGGCTGCGCCCCCACCTAGGGTTCCACCCTAGGGGCGGCGGCCAGCCCAAGATCCCATCTGGGGGGCGGCCAAGGGGAGGAGAGGGGAAACTTGCCCCCCAAGTTAGGTGGGTGCGCCCTCTCTCCAAACCCTAGGCGCCTTGGGCCCTTGTGGGGAGCGCACCAGCCCACCTGGGGCTGGCCCCCTCCCACACTTGGCCCATGCTGCCCTCCGGGGATGGTGGCCCCACTTGGTGGACCCCCGGGACCCTCCCGGTGGTCCCGGTACGTTATCGGTAAAACCCGAAACTTTTCCGATGACCAAAACAGGACTTCCCATATATAAATCTTTGCCTCCGGACCATTCCGGAACTTCTCGTGACGTCCGGGATCTCATCCGGGACTCCGAACAACATTCGGTAACCACATACAAACTTCCTTTATAACCCTAGCGTCATCGAACCTTAAGTGTGTAGACCCTACGGGTTCGGGAACCATGCAGACATGACCGAGACGTTCTCCGGTCAATAACCAACAGCGGGATCTGGATACCCATGTTGGCTCCCACATGTTCCACGATGATCTCATCGGATGAACCACGATGTCGAGGATTCGATCAATCCCGTATACAATTCCCTTTGCCTAGCGGTATTGTACTTGCCCGAGATTCGATCGTCGGTATGACGATACCTTGTTCAATCTCGTTAGCGGCAAGTCTCTTTACTCGTTCCGTAACACATCATCCCGTGATCAACCCCTTGGTCACATTGTGCACATTATGATGATGTCCTACCGAGGGATCCCAGAGATACCTCTCCGTTTACAGGAGTGACAAATCCCAGTCTCGATTCGTGCCAACCCAACAGACACTTTCGGAGACACCCGTAGTGCACCTTTATAGCCACCCAGTTACGTTGTGACGTTTGGTGCACCCAAAGCATTCCTACGGTATCCGGGAGTTGCACAATCTCATGGTCTAAGGAAATGATACTTGACATTAGAAAAGCTTTAGCATACGAACTACGATCTTTGAGCTAGGCTTAGGATTGGGTCTTGTCCATCACATCATTCTCCTAATGGTGTGATCCCGTTATCAACGACATCCAATGTCCATGGTCAGGAAAGCGTAACCATCTATTGATCAATGAGCTAGTCAACTAGAGGCTTACTAGGGACATGGTGTTGTCTATGTATCCACACATGTATCTGAGTTTCCTATCAATACAATTTTAGCAAGGATAATAAACGATTATCATGAACAAGGAAATATAATAATAATAATAATAATAATAACTAATTTATTATTGCCTCTAGGGCATATTTCCAACACGGCCCGGGCGTCGGGCCTAAATATCAGGCCCAGGCCCGGCACATCAGAGCAAAAGCCCACCGGGCCTCGGGCCGTCGGGCCGGGCCCTTCCTTAAATCGCAAATTTGCCTGGCACGAGCCCGGCCCAGCCCGGGCGTCGGGCTGAAATCTCAAGCTGAGGCCCGTCCCATGGGCAAGGTCGGGTCGGGCTTTTTCAGGCCGGGCCGGCCGGGCCAGGTATCCCATGACCAGGTCTAGGTGGAGCTCCACAGAGCGGCCACGTGGAGAGCCTTTAGTCCCGGTTCGTAACACAGCCGAGACTAAAAGGGGGCTTTAGTCTCGACCCTTTTGTCCCGGTTCCAGAACCAGGACTAAAGGCCCTCTGGAACCGAGATAAAAGGCCCGTTTTCTACTAGTGTGGGGCAGTAGCATGAACACCTTAAGCAGTAGCAAGAACACCCGAACTACCAATCTAGCATTGTTGTGATTCAAATACAATCCAGTCAAGTGCAAGTGAATCCAACCGATTCGAAACTAGGCAAAAACTAACAACTAACGGGAGCATGTGAAACAAATTGTTTACAGGAGCTGTTGTCGAAAAAGGGAACGCCGACGGAACAGGGATCCGACCAACGCCGATCCGAGGGTGCTCGCCACGTCAGCGGTGCTCCTCGTGACATGCGCGGTGGAGGAAGAGGACACCATCGTCGATGCTCCAGTCATGCTCCCCTCAACCTGGCTGGAGTGAGGGGAGAAAACCCTCGAACTGGGGTAAAGAAACCCCTAGCAAGCATGGCCAATGGGCTTACTGTCGTCGTCATCGCCACAGTCGACTTGCTTCCCTGCGTCGACACACCCCAAATGATTACCTCTGTACTCGGAGCCGTATTGGCTGGCACGACAGCACGCTATGGGTCAATGGATGTTGACTGCGGCCTGGTGTAGATGGGGGACGATGGCCGAATTGCCGACATCATGTCAATGCTGGGCCGGTTGAGGTTGACCACCCGCCGGTCTTCGATGGCATCGTTGCCAACGAGGAAGAGGTCGGACACTGGAGAGCATGAAGGGGCGGTGAGAGAGGGAAGGAGGGAGAGAGGGAATGTCGTGTGAATGCGAATGGTCGGTGATTGAAGAGAAGGGTGTATTTATAAGACGTCGAATCGTCTCCCACGCTTCCCAATGCATGCAACACGAAAAACATGCGGGCCGAGAAATGTGTGCAGCCCAGCTTACCAGATGCCCAACTTTTGCACCGTGCGGTCCTGGTTGGACCTCATGCAAGTGCATTGTACCCTAACATGGCTTCTGGTTGATTTGGGGTGTTTCCTATCCCCAAATTGTAAAAGAAACAATACCATATTTGTAATCAAACGAAATCATTCAAAAAAAATCATACTTGGCCATTTCATGATGGACCCTGATAAGTGCCACAAGCATGACACCAACACACGACAACTCCAAACGTGTTTTAAGACACATTTAGTGATGTGAGGATGGCAATTTTACTTGTCAAGAATGGTACGTAACTTTTATTCCGGATGACAAGTTTCTTTTTCTTTTTGAATGGCAAGTATTAGTTATAAAAAACGGCAGGGCCGGGGTGCTTCGTGCCACACGTGTGTGTAGCACTTATCATTTGGGTTCATAATTTGAACACTGGGCTTATCTGATTAGATACTTGAGCTCTTTGAAATTACAGTGTTCAGTCCCGGTCTTTCGTTGATACGAGCATTCTAGTGAGCAAGTTATTGTACACGTTAAAGAACACGTTAAATTCTTAAAGGCTTGTGATAGTTAAGTGGTGGAGGTGGTTCTAGTATTTGATGATCCTCCATACATATCCCTAACCCGGTAAAAGATCTTGATTGGCTGCCGTGGTTCATCCACATTGAAGCCACCGCACCCCTAAGCGAAGCAGACAAAAGTACGACAAGATTCCATAAGACTTTCATCGTTCATATTATTATCCTTAGGCACAAATTAAGTGGCGTTGCTGGAAAATATATCAATTCTGTAGCAAACCAACATACAGACCAGTAAGGTAACAAATTCTTGAGCAGATACAAAACTCGGAAGGAGATACAAAACCTGTGCTGTCTAAAATTTACCAAGAAAAACCGAACTTCTTCCAGCTGGTGTGGCCTCGTTGCTTCGATAGTGAAGTCCTGGATTCAACAAGCACCAACAGCTAAATTCTGATTGATACACATGCACACGCAACAGAGTCCAACTAGGCAGCTGATCCGACTCAGAACTTATTCCTCTCCTCCACCTGATTCCTCTCCCTTCCTACTTCTTCCTTCTCTTCCTTCGCTTTTTCTCGCTCTCATCGGAACTTGATTCAGACTCGGAACTGGACCCTGAATCGGAGCTTCCTCCGCTTGATTCCGACTCGGACGGGGAGGGGGGCTTTTGTTGCTGCATTATCATGCGGGGCATGTTCTTCAGGTACTCTCGCAGGCTCTCCGTGATGCCTCCCAGACCGATGGAGGTGAAGAAATTTATGGAGAATCTGGTGTTCTTTGGATGGTCTCTTGGGAAGACCGACTCAAAGGACGCTTGCATGTTTGGATCATTTAGTCTCTCATTGAGCAATCGTATACCAAGATGCTCTGACAGTTCCTGCATGTGGAGAAACTTATTCAGTTGTCTGCTATGGTGAAGGGGCAAAGTGACATATAACAGGGAAGTAGCACGTTTATTTACAACATACCTGGAAGAGAATCTTTATGAAAATCCGGGAGGAAGACGTGGTGTCTTCCTCCGTCAACCGGATATAGGCCAAGACATGCCAAGGGAGAGCATCAGTACCCAACAAATGCGCGAAGAACTTGGCGACATTCCTCAACTTGTTTGTTTCGAGACGATGAATCATCGAATACTGTTGCACGAAGCATTTTTCAAAGTTTTCTTGAAAAACTTTATTAATCATGCAAAACCGCTGCCCTAATAAACCATAGTATCGAAGGTATGTCCTCTCTTGACTGCAACACTCGAGAAGCATGATGTTCAGCTCCATCTGTCAAATGATGAAACAAATGAGTTTAGCTTTAAGGCCAATGGCATCCTCTGTGGATTTAGCATCAAACTATCAATAGAACACACAAGACGGAAAAACAAAGTCTGGCCATACAATGGGTAATCGGTTAAAATAAATTAGTGCAATGGAAAAAAATGCATTATTTGGCACAGCTGCAAAAGCTCATATCAGCAGAGATTCAAGTACAAATGCATGCTCCAAAAAAACTTTGTACAGAAAAAATGTAAGACAATACACACAAAACGCAAATAGGAAGCAACTTCAACAAACAAAACTGCAATCAACATCAAATACCAAATCAGGAATATACAGTGCTTACCTCTTGCCCGGGTTCAAGTTTAATTTTTAGAAGCTTGTGACCAGCTTCTTCAAAATCAACACTGGACATGATTGTCAAATATATGGTTCTTCGAAGGTTGATAAGATTGGTCTCAGTTTTATCTCTTATCTCCATCTGCTCTTCATCCTCTTCATCATCTGATTCTTCTTCGTCCTCGCCATCAGAAGCATCATCAGACCCTTCTTCATCTTCATCATCTTCTCCCAGGATGCTTTTCTTTAGGTTCTCGTAGGCTTTCTCATCTTCAGCAAAGTTCGGGTTTACTCTGAAAACATCTGTAGGTTGAAAAGGTTGAAAAGGTCAGGGCTATACCAAACAAAAGTACAAATTTATCCACTCATGTGATGGAAATAACAGAGAACAATGCCTATTATTGAAACAAAACCTTACTTAGATTAGTCTCAGGGTCTAGTTCAGTTTCAAGGGACATATCATGAGTAAATTGGTCCTCCTGCTCCACAAGATCCAGTTCTGGCCGGATGGCTGGGAATCCCTTTACATAGGCAAAGAAATAATATAATCAGAATTTATTGTGCAAGTGCAGCAAAAAAGGCACCAGTTAGGACAACTATGCATTTACCTGAAATTTGGCCTTTCTAATAGCAAAAAGGCCTTCAATGAGAAACTGTACTCTCTTGTCTATTTCACCTTCATGAAGAATGCCTCGGAATCGTTCAAACATAGCTGCATAGATCAAGTGATATGTAAATACATTGAGAATTGAACACAACAAAACTGTGGAAAGACTTGAGCGAAATCAACAAGGAGACCAAAAAAAATTATATGATCAAAAATTGTTTTTTAACCAAAATAGTTACAATTAACAACAAATATGGACAGACGATTTTGTTCAGAGGATATAAACTCTCCGTTCTGTTAACGTTAAAAGCATTAAGGTCATTTTTCGAAGTATGCCCTCAAGATGCAGCTTAGTTAGTTTGAAAGTTCAAATTTTGAAACTTCACAAGCTTAAGGACGTAGAATTAGTTGACCTGAAAAAAAAATGATGCTTGCCGGATCTTAAGAAGTCATTCAACAGTCAGCCATTTAAGGAAAACAACGAATGCAGAAGGGGAAAGTGAGGCATGCCTCTACAACTAACAATAGCCGTAAATTTAGTAGTAGATTCATACAATTCACGAGTCAGGCCCCTTTGACACTCATCATAAACTTCTAGCCATGCATAACTTAAGACTCGATAGTCCACCCATTCAGAAATAATAATTTTCAGCTAGATTTCAACATGTTTGGCCAAAATGTAGGTGTGCACCTTCAGTGCATGTGCGTCAGAAACAATTAAGTGCCCAATTTTAATTTACCATGAAAGTGATATCTGCAGAGCCCATGTGTCATTGTAACGAATTTTAAGTGTCCAATTTTTGTGTCAAACATTATAGTCAGCAGATTATGTTCCTGATCTATGTTTTCCAGCATGTACAAAGTCAAGAACACAAATATATATTTAGGTGACAGGCAAATCTAGTCAACAAATATATTTCCAGAACAACCAAATCCAGAACAGCGTTCCTAAAGCTGCATTTATACTAAACATTAATTTCAACAACTCACCATGAAGCCCCTGAGGAGTCAAGTCCTGCAATATTGCTCCGCATTCTTTCACAAACCCCACTGCCACCTGCCAGATGAGAGATATAATGTGCATACTTCAGATATTTCTTTACAATAACAGAGTACATACAAAGGAATACCGAATACTCATGGAACTGAGCTACGCACCTCAACACTATCATCACTTGGATTATCAAGAAGTACAGTAAGAAGCTCCAGAGCCACAAGCTCATGCACAACCACCTGATTAACCAAGTGTGCTATGAACTTGGTTGCCGCAAGCAATTGGGGCTGCAATCAACAAGAGCTGCAGTGAGCATTTTATGAAGAGAAAATAAAAGCAATTAAGTGCATGGGATAATTTCAGCAGAATCACAAGACCCAACTCTAAACAACAAACAATGTTTGATCTTATATTCTTCACCAGATAATATCAGCAGAATCATAAGCCCCAACTCTAAAACAATGTTTGATCCCATATTCTTCACCAGATAGTATCAGCACAATCATAAGCCCCAACTCTAAACAACACACAATGTTTGACCTTATACTTTGAGAGTTCGATCCTAAATATCAAGTAAAAGATTGCCTTCATACATCAAAGGCATACATTGGGATTCATAAATCTCATCATCAAACATATAAGGATCCTGAATGCAGAGCACAAGTTTACCATATGTAATTATGGATACAGATTACTCCCTCTGTTCCTAAATATAAGTCTTTTTAGAGATTCCAATATGGACTACATACGGAGCAAAATGAGTGAATCTACACTCTAAACTACGTCTATATACATTATATGTAGTCCATATTGAAATCTCTAAAAAGACTTATATTTAGGAATGGAGGGAGTATATCTTAGGTTCATACATACAACTACATTGTTCTTTTTACTTAACCTGCTGTAACCAACATTGTTCTTTTTACAGACTACTAAGAATCATCAGGATAGCTCATCTGATGAATGGTTATGCTATAAAAATGGCAGAAACCTTGATTGGGGTTTGGGTGCAGGTAAACAAGCATAAATTGCTAACATAGTATATCAACATAATTTGAAAATGAGTAACAAGTAGACAGTAAGTATCAATTCTTACATGACAAGCTAAAAGAAGGACCGAGTAACTCACCTTGTCGTTTCTCTTATAGGCCCTCTTGAGCTGAAGCATAACACGTACAAGCAACAGCCGACCAATCTCAGGGAACTTGGTATTGACAACTGCAACCAGCGCGGCAAACACATCTGTAAACCCGGGTGAAGCCATCTGCGACTTTATGCATGACTGGCAGAAGAGGCCCCGCCCGCGAACCAGGTTCTCGGCCAACAGCTCCGGCACAAGATTCTTGATATTGGTTGCATTCACCTTGTTGACCAGACCATTGATGCTCTTCTTCAGAGCATCCCACGTGAGCCTCTGGTACTCGGGGCTCGCCTTGTCCTCCACATCCCGCAGCATCTGCGCCATGCGGAAAGGCGGGATGTAGATCCCTCCCGTGCGGCCGGGGATCATCTCCGGCAGCGGCGGAGGGGGTGGCAGCGGTGGCGTCGGCTCCTTCCTCTCGGGGCTCTCCCGGCGCTCCTCGCGGCCACGGTGCTCCTCCCGCCTCTTAGAGCCCTCGTCGCGGCGGTGACGCCTCCGGCGGTCGTCGGGGGAGGACCCGGACTCGGAGCTGGGGCTCCGGCGGCGGCGGCGCCGGTCCCGGTCGCGGTCGCGCTTGCTGCCGCGACGGTCGTCCCTCCCGTCGTCGGAATCCCTGGGACGCCTCCGCCGGCGGTCGCCCTCCTTCTCGTCGTCGGAAGCCCTAGGCCGCCTCGCCCGGCGGCCGTCCTCCTCCTCCCCGTCGGAAACCCTAGCGCGCGAGCGCGGGGGGTCGTCGGCCTTGGTAGGCTTGGCGACTCCGTTGCCCTCCGAGAGGTTGGGGTCGTGGCGGCGGCGGCGGTCGGCATCACGGTCGGGCGGGGAAGCCCTAGATCTGCGGCGGCGGCGGTCGGCGTCGCGGTCGGGGGAGGGGGAGGGTGACGGGGACGGGGACGGCCGGGGCTTGCGGTTGTCGCCGCGGCGCGGGGAGCCGTCGCGGGGCCGGCGACGGCGGGGCGGCGAGGCGGCGGGCGAGGCGGCCATCGGTCGGGCGATGTCCAATCCCCTAGGATTCTAGCGAGGGGAGCGTGGTTGGGGTTTTTTCTTTCGTCGGGTAAAGAAGCGGGAGAATATATCCGGTGATACTGATAGCCGATACCGACTCCGAATTTTTAAATCAAAATAATAAGTAGTAGGAAAAATACATTGATGCTATAGAAGTAGAACTGATGCCGAATTTTTAAGCAATTAAGCGAATGCCCTCAGGGACATCGGATCCTGCACGAATCCTAATGCATTCGCCGCCACGTCAGTGGCGGCACCAAGAAATGAAGACTGGGTATTCATCTAAAAAAAAGTTTTGCTCTACATGTTCAGCGTGAGCTTCGGGAGATGGTGGCAAATTGAAGAGAAGGCTTGGGTCATCTATGGAATAAAAGCTCAGGACCCAAATATCTTTAGATTTGGTGTAGAGGTATAGGCATGCGTACTGTTCAGAAATTCAGAACGAACCACATGGTTTTTCAGCATGTGGTATGAGCCCAACGTGTATGATTCCCAAAGCAAGTTAACCCACTGAATTTTTGCATGGTTGTAAAATTTATCAAGGAATTTTAGAAGCAATGCTTGATTATGTACCATGATATTGATTAATCCGAGGCCTTCATTTTTCTTAGGACAGCAAACACTCTTCCAGGCAACAAGCCAGTTGCAAGACTCGCTTTGTTCAGTTTCTTTGAGTAATTCAATTCACATATTCTTTTATACCGGTCTTGGTCCACTTTGGAGTTTCGAAGTTCAGGGTTATAAAAGAAAAGGGCTTGGAATTTTGTTG
>NC_041385.1:755002234-755007172 GCF_002162155.2 Triticum dicoccoides
TAGGCTGGTCGTAAAATAGTAGTATCATAGCTACTATTATACATGCCAACTAGGCAATTTTGATGAGATGTCATAGCCTTAAATGAAGAAAGAGAGGGTGTAGTATCATATCATGATACCGTATTATAATAAATGTTATGCTACTTTGTGTCATGCATGACAATAAATATAGTACTACTACCTCCGTCCCACAATATAAGAATATTTTTGACACTAGTGTAGTGTTAAAAACGTTCTTATATTTTGGGACAGAAGGAGTACATGATACTAATATATGATAGTATGCATTAGGGAGGTAGTATCATACCCTAGTATCATATGCATGATACTAATATATGATACTCCCTATTACAACCAGCCTTAGACTAACCACGGTGGGAGTAACTTCAGCAGTAACATCGAGTCCAACTCAGCAAATTTGCTTATGTGGCAATGAGTTAATGAGGAGATAGGTAGTTATAGTAACTTAGCTAGTTACTGTAACATCATATGTCCCAATACAATATGAGTCTATAACCTAATAAATGAAGCTTTGCATGTTACCACACTTATGTTACTACCCACTATGAAGGTGGTAATATAGTCTAGGGATATGTGTATATTACTAGTGTATGTTACTCACCATTGTGGTTAGTCTTATGAAGTTTTGTTGTAGATCGCACCGAAGTGCATTAAAAAAAGCTATTTAATTGTCTCATCATGATGACAGAAACAACACTTTTTTTCTCTTCCTTCTCTGTATCGAGCAAGGTTGTCCTTTGCCAGGACCACACCTCGGCAAAGATACCACGTAAATTTTTAACCGTGAGTTGCATCTTTGTGTTTAATATTTTTTTAGAGAACGTCGAACTTTATTGATCAAGCAACAAAATTACATAGAGTCTCCCGGATGCAATCCGGAGCAGAATGGAAAATACACATACTAGACGAGTCTAAACTTGATCTAGCTAATACATGAGCTAAAACATTGTACTGCCGACGAACATGCTGAAAAGCCACAGAAGAAAGGCCATTAGCCAAGTCCTTGACATCAGCAAGAATTGATCCCACCGCCGAACGATCCCTGGCAGGGGACATCAATCGTTGCACCACAGAGAGGCAATCCGTGTTGAAGATAATATCATCAAAGCCCACCTCCCGAACAAGATGGACCGCTCGCCGGAGAGCTAAGGCTTCAGCCAATTCAGGAGAAAGAGCTCCCACCACCGGTTCAGAACACGCAGCCACACAAGAGCCCTCATGGTTGAGCACCACCACCCCCATACCAAATTTCTGCCTCCCCTCAGACACAGCAGCATCAGAGAAAGCTACCACGGTTCCCTGCGGCGACGGAGACCAAAGACGGTCCGAAGACGAGGTCTCACGCCTGGTGACAGGAGCCTGCTTGTAGAGGTGTTGGAATATCAAGTCAATAGAGGCCTTGGCCTTGGAAGTTGTACGTCTCGGCGCAGGTGCCACCGATTCGTTCTTCACTTCGTTCCTGGCCTCCCAAATATGCCATATAGCGATAGTGACGATCGTCGCTTCCCGATCAGAACAGCAAGGATGCCTTTGAGTTTAATTTTTGTTGTTATTTCCACTGGAATCTCGGGAAGCGTGTGAGCACTCGATGCTTGGAGTTTACATTAAAACCCCACTCAGCCACTCTGTATCAGATTCTAGTGGAATTCGTCCTGGTCTTGCATCCGATGATCGAATCCAGGCAATCCAAAGGTGCTACCGGAGTTGGGTGAGAAATTCACTTTGGTTTACTGACCTAGGAATACCTACGTGCGTTTGGTTTGAGTCCAAGGTTGCCCCCAACAAACTTTTGGGTAGCCAAAATTTGGATCAAGGTTTCATGTGCCCAAGAGTTGGCCAATTTTAGCTACAAAAATAAAGCAACCATCCAAGTGAACACCAAACACTACTAGGGAAACCCCTAGCAATAGCGCTGGTTTTGTGATCACTAGTAGCGCGGGTAGGCGCGCTACTAATAAGGCGCTACAACTATTGCTTAGCAGTAGCGCGTGCCGGCACGCGCTACTGCTAGGACAAATAGTTGCAGCGTTTGTTCACACCCACGCTACTGCTAATGTAACTAGTGGTAGCACGTTTTCTCTCCATCGCTACTAGTATTCATTTTTTTAGTGTATTTATGCGGTTTTCTCTCCATCGTACAAATATTGGTACAGTACCAGTTATGAGGTTTACATCATTATGTCCATAACAGTGTGTCAAATAAAGGTGGATCCGGTTCAAGTGGAGGCAATATGTTGTGCATGTCAAAAGTATACTACTAATCCAAACTTGATCTAGTTTGGACTAGTAGTACTTTCGATGTGCACCACATGTTGCCTCCACTTGAATCTAATCCGCCAGCACAAGCTATTTAATCATCATCATAGTCATTATCACCAACAATATTTATTTAATCACCACTAACACTAGCTAATAATAATCATCATAGTCATTACCACCAACACTAGCTATTTTATCATCATAGTAATAGTGTAGCACATCATCATCTTCAAACTCATTTCTAGCTAGCTAATCACTCCTGCTGCTCTCTCGTAGATAAAATAACATAAAACATGTATAGCTCTTCTCCTTGATCAAGTTAGAGCATGCAGATGGACCTATCTTCTAATCGTGGGTAGCGCATCTGTTTGCTGCCCCCTAGTACTTCTCTGCGCTCCCCCATCACATATTTGGTCCAATCTTGCATTATTAAGCATCCGTCGCTAATCTTGAATGCACTAAGTAATTTGTAGGATATCTTAGCCGTAAGCTAATAATACTCATGGTACCTTTATCTCGATCCCATAAGGCACAACATTCATCGGGACTCCCTGTTGAAGAACATCGTATGGTAACATACTTAGCAATGAAGTTTAGCTTCAACAATAATGTATGGAAAAGATGCAGTGATGACAAATAGTAAAAATCTTACCATCCTTCCTAAATAGATGTGACCGTAGTTCATTACGAACATTACTGGTCACACGTTTTCAGTACTAACATTTCTAAATGCAGGAAGAAAATGTGCCCCGACACAGTATACGGTCCTGTCTACCAAGTGTTGAAGATGTTTGCTTGCACCGAAATAAGCTGACAATACAAATTAGTTGTCAACTATTTTTGAATAAACAATATCAAAGACATAAATATGGTTGAGAAACTTACATAATGGTATAACTAGAGGCGTCTGCACATCGACCCAGATGTCGGTATTACCTTCAATATCATCTTCCGAACGAATATCAAAGGTGATAATCATATCAGGCTCAAATGCATAAGTCTTGCATAGTGCTCGCCATGTTTTGCATCCAAAATAGGTGTAGTCGTCTGAATTGTATAATTTTACGTGGAAAATATAACCATGCTCGATCTTCAAGTAAACTTTCTTTACCTCCATAGTACGACTGCAACCTATCTTATCCAATACAAAAACTCTTACATGGCAGGGGATACGCTAGTAGAATAGTAAAAAAAATAAGTTGAAGCAAATGAAGCAGATGTCATGCTTAATTACGAAAAAAGACTTGTCGTCCTGACTTACTATATCCACTTCGAAGTTCTCGTCCAGCTTGATGCTGAAGTGCCTATCATCATCTAGGAAGATTCCGTCGCACAGGCCGCGCTCGTCTTCACAGTCTTTGCAAATACTGAAATCCTTTTCGTCGTCAGACATTTCCTATGTTCATAGTTGAAACATTAATTGAAAATCGATCGAAGACAACTATCAGGATACTCAACACACAAATCCGGGGCACTCGATATTTCCTACATATTCTGGCACAAGTCATGCCAAAATTCACGAAAAAAATCCGGCATGACCTTTGCTAAAATAGGATATATCGAGCGCTTGAAATTTGCCGGAACGGAAATGAATCAACACTCCGGAAAAACATAGGCCACTCGGAGGTGTAACCTGCAAACATGACCGGTCACTTGGGCAAGCACATATCGGCCTATTTGAGCAACACAAGATATACATTTCAAAATATCTTATAGGACTCAAATTAGCATGCATTCAATAAGCAAAAGTAAATCATCTCATGCGTCCGTACATCGTCGAATATTATCACTAATACATCCCGAATAGTGTCATACATATAACATCACTAATACAACTAAAACCCTAGCACACGACGGGTATCGGCGCGGGTGGTGGACACCCACAGAGAAGGAACCATCACGGGATCATAACTCCAGTGAGATCCCTGGAGAACCTGCCAGGTATTGGAGAACATGTGCTCCAACGCAAACAAGTAGCGACGGACGTGCGCGTCCTCCTCATTGACACGGTGACGCACCACCTCCGCGGGGTCCTCGAGCCTCTGGACCGTCACTGGCCCACGCGACCGCCACCAAAGAAGGTTCGGGTCAACGACAGGCTGGCTCCTCACCAACCTGCGCCCCCCGGAAGGTAGCGCCTCCCAGTACCATCCCAGCGGAGCCCAGTCCCGGACATGGCCCATCTGGTCAAGCAGGTGTCATCCTCCGCCGACTCGACGACAAGGATGCGGGATAGGCATCGTCCACGTCGATGCGGGAAAAAATTGCTTAACTAAAAAAATAGCAACAAGTTCTTACTAACTAGTTATATTAATTCAATTAGTTCTTACTAAAAATAAACTTACTATAAATAAAAATAAACTAGTACCTAGCTAATTAGTACCTAATTCTTACTAACTAATTAGTACCTAGGAACTACTGCCCTAATTACCATATAGGTATCCATTTTTTAACTAGGGTTTGTACTACCTAATTAAATAGGGTTAATACTAATTATAATTAACTAACTAGCACTAAAAATACCCTAGGGTTCATACTATAGCACTAAATAGCTAGGGTTCATACTAAGCAAACAAGAGGGATCGAAAGGGAAGAGTGCTTACAGAGGGCGGCCGGGGAGAAAGATGGGGTGGGGGAGACGGCGACACCGAGGCGCGG
>NC_041385.1:755007441-755040266 GCF_002162155.2 Triticum dicoccoides
GGTCGGGGGAGACGGCGGCGAGGCGGGTCGGAGGAGACGGCGGCGAGGCAGGGTCGGGGGAGACGGCCGCGAGGCGGGGTCGGGGGAGACGGCGGCGAGACGGCGGCGAGGCGGAGGCGACGAGGGGGAGAAGAGAGAGTGGCGAATTGGGGGAGGAAGCAGAGGAGAGGGAATCAGGCCGCGCGGGGGGTTAGGTGAAAATAGGTTTAACAGTAGCATGGGGAGGGAAAACGCGCTGCTGCTAAAATACGTAGTAGTAGCACCGTTTCTAGAAGGGCGCTGCTACTTTACCTAGCATGTCGGGACCGGTGTGGCAATTATAGTAATAGCACGTTCTGTTCCTGCCGCGCTACTGCTAAGAGGGTAACAGTAGCACGGTTTTAGCAGGCGCGCTACTGCTAAGTAGCAGTAGCGCCTCATTTTAACAAACGCTACTGGTAAGATTCTGTGTATAAGGTTTTCCCTAGTAGGGAAAAGTCTGGGCACAGCTAAAAAAAATTGGTAAAGACATGTTGGTTACAAACAAAACAAAACATACCCCGTGTTTACGGCCACTAAGGTGTCATAAGCCGGCATCAACAATCACTGATATGGTTAGACGATGTATTATGGTGACATGCTATATAGTTGATCCGTTGACTAGTATCAGCGTGGCAAATCAATTTTTTCCTGCAAAATTACAATCTTGCCCCTCAAATCTAACATGAATAGTGTAAAAAGACAAAAGCAAAATGACACTAATCAACTATGGATTTGTCAAAAAAAATTTCTTTTATACGAGTATTTCAAATTTTGATATTAACTTTGAGTGGTTGTATACACGTTTATCATGAAACATTTGTAAAAAATATTTGAAACCTTTTGAAATAGTTAGGGCTCATTCGATTAGTAGGATCTTTTGTAGTACTTCCATATGATTTTTTCCTACGGGATTGTTTCTTGTATGTCATTCGTCCCATAGAAACGTAATAGGATAATATAACCTTTAGGATTGTGGTCATACTGGGCAAATTTATAATGAAAAGTTTCCAAAGATAGAAGCGGGGGAAGGCATTTCAGTTTTATAACTTCTAGGTCATGGACGCCAGTATACATCTCATGTGAGCTCACGGGATAACCCGAATTAAGGATCGTTCTCCTAGGCAGAGAAGACCGAGTGGACGTTTCGTTCGCTCAAAAAAACTACTCCCAACAAATGCTTCCGAATGGCCATGCGAAAACGTAAAATTCTAGGGATTTGCCATGTTCTAAAGTGAAAACTGCCTTTTAGAAATTGCCATGTTGGCTGAAAGGAATTGCCGCGCTACATTAATGAAAAAGGGTAGAAAAAGGGCATGCTCTAAAAACTGAAATTGTCATCCCGAATGTGTTCGCTCATGTTGGCATCCCGAGCGACCATTTTTGCCGTTGCCCTCCGTAGTTCGCTCAGAGGGGTACGTGGAGCAGCGACGGCGCCAGGGGTATTCACGTGTATTCATGTGAATACCAAAGTTTTGGCCCAAAAAAATAATAATACATGTCTTATTTAGCGGCCCACAAGCCTACAACCCACACAGAACACCGGCTACAACGAGTCCAACACGACCGACCAATTCGTCCCGTTCACTCGTTCGACCCGAATCCATTCCCCAGCCCCCACTCGATGGTTCCCCAACTTGACCTAGCGCATGTTGTCGTGTTGTGGTGGCGACGGCAAGTAGGCGAGTAGCAGCCATCGGTGAGTAGAAATAGGGAGTGGACTGAATCAGGGAATGGGTTTGGGAAGGCCATGTGATATAAGTTGGGGCTCTCACTTTAAAACTATGAACCATGTCATCTCTATGTATGGTGCACTATGGATGGGATGATTTTCTCACAAAGGTCACATCTTTTTATACAAAAGCATAAGATCAAAGTTGTTGATATGGAGGGTCCTTACTTTCCCGTTGGCCGGTCTAGAAGGGGTTTATGTAATGATGCGATCAATTACCACCGCTTCAAGGTTGATATGTTTGTGGGTGCCATTGATAGAAAAATCAGTGGCAGGTTTGATGAGGTAAACACGGATATACTTTCTTGCATGGCAACATTCTGTTCACTTCATCTATTTGCTGCTTATGACCAAGATAAGTTGGTTAGGCTTGCTACAAAATTTTATGCTTCTAGTTTTACAAGTGATGAACTGGCAAGACTTTCATGGCAACTAAACATGTATGTTATTAATGTGCGTAGAGATGAAAGGTTTCAAAACCTGAAAAATCCGTGTTAGCTTTCAGTTATGCTTGTTGAGACAAACAAACATGAACAACATCATATTGTTTACAAGCTTCTTAAGTCGGTATTGATTCTGTCAGTAGCTACTGCTAGTATCGAAAGAGTGTTCTCTTCAATGAGCTATGTGAAGAATAAGCTAAGGAACAAAATAGGTGATGAATATTTGAACAATTATTTGGTTGCAGAGAGAGAATTTTTCAATCAAGTGAAGGATTAAGATGTCATCAATCTCTTCCAAAAATGCAACCAAAGAGTTATATTGTAAGAAGGATATCATCACTTTATCAATCAAAAGGTACTTATGTATTCATGTCGTTATGGTCTGATACATTGAAATACTGCTATTGCAGTCATGCTAGTGTTGTTTTGTTCATATATTGCTAGTGTTGTGTTGTTTGATTCATATACTACATCTAAGCCTCATGATTAGCAAACCTTCCAGCATTGAGGAGTTAAGTTCTGTATGTAATATCACAGAGAAATCACCTGCCAGGAGCCGTTCAAATGGATCTGGAAATCCAAGTTACAAATAAAGGTCAAGGTCTTTATGTGGCTATTACTTGTTGACAGGCTGAACACTGGGAATATGCTCAAAAGAAGGCACTATCAGATTGACAATGAGTTCAGATGTGTCCTATGTGATTCGGATGCTGAAGTGACTATTGAGCATTTGATATTCAACTGCACTTTCAGTAACAGCTGTTGGACCAGAGTGGGAATCCAGTATACCTCTGGATGATCCAGATTTGAGACAGTGCAAAGGGCTAAACAAAACCATTCTGTAAAACTGTTTTTCAAGATCTAAACTATTACTGCTCGGAACATTTGGAAGGAGAGGAAGAAAACAATTACAGTTTCAACCACATAAATCCTTCCAGCAGAGCATGGTTAGAAAGAACAAAGGCTGACCTCACTTGGCTAAAATATAGAGTATCCTCTGATCTCACTGACAGTGATTCCACCACTTCTTTTGTAAACTCCCTCTAGCTCCTGTTTTGTATACAAGTCTCTGAACCAATGTGAGGATACATACCCCCACACTCATGTAAGTAGTCTATTAAAATTTAATATAGCATAGCAGGAGCCTCTTTCAAAGTCAAAAAAGACTTTAAATTGAAGGTTCTATAATCAAATAGTATTTCAATACAACTGAGAACAGAGTACATTATGGCAAGGTCCGCTGTCAGCAAGCAACCGAATGAACTGAAGCATGACCATTCTATTATTGGGTGGAGCAACAAGCGGATGTAAATTCTAGCAAGTAGGAGCAAACGATAAACTAAACAAAGCCAGATCTTAACTGCGGAAGATGAGGCAGGTAGTAAACTTAGGTATCATCCTACAGCGACCCCCGAGCTAGAGCGTCAGGCTTTGATGGTCACGGTGCACAAGCATAATCCCGACGGCCTGAGCTTAGACGTGCACCATTCAGAGCCTGTTGGTGCGGCAGGATCATACATCAGCGTCTTGTACCCGGGTTCTTCCTCCAGTGAGAAGAGCAGCAGCTTCCCATCATGTATCCCAAGAGAAAAACACGTGCTGGAACTACCAGTAAGCGGCACTGGAACCTTCTGCCAGGAATTGTCTGCTGGGTCGAAAATCGCCAGAGACCTCTGGTTCTTCCACTCGATGCAGAAGAGCTTCTCACCAAGAACAGCATGAGCAGTGACCATCACACAGCCATTCCTAAACTCACCCCAGGCATGGCTATTTGTATCGTACACGTCAATGAAACGGGAGTTACCAATTGTGAAGCTCGAACGACCACCCATGACGTACATCTTGCCTTCAAAGCTACACCCAAAGCAACCCCATCTTGGCCTGCGAAGGCCCCCGATCAACGTCCATTTATTTTGTTCTGGGTCATAAACTTCGACACTTGATAAACTATCACCACTATGACCAAATCCACCAGCGACATATATCACACCGTTGACCTCTGCACACGCGAAGTCGCAACGAGCGACATTCATCTTAGAAAGGGCGGTCCACCTGCGGAATCAGAGGATAAATGAGTTGGTCCAACATTCGGTAAAATGTTGAGGACTTGAGTATTGTTCTGTATTTGAACACTGTACATATCACCAAGTCACTATTGTTAATTCATTCACATTATTTGAAAACAAAAGGTCAAACTTTAAAGTTTGTCAGACTAATAATGGACTTTCTTTTTCTGATGCACGAGGATCCACAAGATACATACCTGTTGAGGAAACAATCATACTGGTAAACCTCATCAGAAACACATTCCTTGCCATGGTCAGCAGCATAGCCAGCAATGACGATGAGCTTCCCATCAAGGACAACCACACCAAACCCAGCTTTGGTTGGTCCAGGCATAGGCGGAAGAGGGGTGTTCTTTTGCCCCTGACATCCCAAAATCTCCCAATGAGAAGTCTTTGCTCGAGAATCAGCGGTCAGGACGTACACACACTCGTCAAGCTTCCGAACCTCTTTCCTTACAGCAATTAATTCTTTGCTCTCTAGGAATGACATCCACCTCTTGGATACTCCACCCATGACAGGGAAATGAGTTCGAGGAACAAGGGCAAGACATATCTTTGCCAGGTCTTCTGGCAAGCCAGGGATTAAAGCACAGTATTGATCGCAATCCCCTTGTGGCGCAAAGCAGAAGGAAAGTTTTGGCCTTGTTGGGGACTTGAGCAGCATTGTAGCACGGAGGAATGACTGTGGTTGAACAAACTGTTCCCGTGTACCAACGATTGTAACCATTGCACTCAATGTTTGCCTCCCCTTCTTAGCCAATAGTACTGAAAACCTTTGGCTTACTTATGAACCTTAGTAGATACTATAAATAGCAATGGCTCGAATGGAACGATTCGTGGAATCCGTCTCCTATGGGAATGGTAAGAGACAAGGGTTTGAATGATGCTGAAATGATGTTCTTCAACTTTGATGTCTCTGTTTTAGTTATTCTTGCTGTATCGGCCATCCGATGAGAATTTTTGGAATTGTTTTCCCTGATTGAATCAGCACTTGTCTCCTTATTGATGAAGTAGAAACCGTTTCCTCCCTTGCGCATTGCCTTAATATCTATATCCACAGAGCATAAATATTAAAATATCAGCTGAATTTGCAGTCAAAGTTGCTAGGAACAAATAGGTGTAAGATATACACACCTTTGGCCATATAATCGTTTTACTATTAGCCAGCAGTAGTGTCCATCTCTGCGAGTCTAATTGCCTGCAGTCAGCATACAAAACGATTTAGCACCAAGTAGGAACTGTAGAAGCAATCCTGTGATACTGTTTGGGCAACTCCAAAGTAACACCAGTAAAACAACATAACAGAATATTCATTACAGCAGCTTTGTTTAATATTAGTCACTAGAGAACAGAAAGGAACACAAGCTGTCAAACTCCGCCTTTTAACAACAGAAGCAGTTTTGCTATGACACCCACAGTGTGAGGAGGGTCTCCAATTTTAAAATTGATGTGAACATGTTAATGCTGTCATGATCTTCACATGAGCAATTGCTTAGAACACATATGCTCTGCAGGTGAAATGGACATCTAATTATAGGAACAAGAAATTCCTGAGGTTCGGCACTACCAACAGACAGAGCAAATATAGACGAGGCCATCGTCGTGTACGGTAAACAAGTACTCCCTCCGTAAACAAATACAAGAGCATTTAGATTACTAAAGTAGTGATCCAAACGCTCTTATATTAGTTTACAGAGGGAGTAGCTGTTTCTAGCATGAGAGGAACTACGGATCAGTTATAACTCATAAGGTCCTGTAGCAGAAATCATGTCGAAATGATTATTGCTGGAACCAATTACTGTGTATAACAAGCTAGAAAAGCCATCTTTGCAAGCAGCTGAAGCAAGTTATTGCGACGAACCAATTCAGCTTACAAATAATACCATGATAGGAGCAGAACTGATCCATATGTGATTTCATATAATGAACTGAAACCCAGTCCCCTCAAAGAAGATAACCTTCTTAACATGGACTAGCCAAACAAAACTGAACTTTGACACAGTTGGTTCCAAAATGGTCAAGTTGGAACCAATCTGAATCATGGATGGATGAACAAATCATCTGTCATGAAGTAATTCTCAAGAGTCAACAGCTAGAGGACACCACAGGTCGAAGCCCAGCTTACCAAAGATTCAACTCTACTCTGAACAAGTTGGCCATTAAAATAAGGACCATGGCCTCCAGGAAAACTGGAGCTGCTGACTTCAGATCTACTTCAAATTTAGACGACAGCACAGAGGTAATTCACCATTGAGAACATATAAATGGACATGGGGATCTGAGACTGGACTATGACAGAAAACTGAAATCTCGGCCCAGGAATTAATGCCGGAGCCAATCGGACAAGCAGAAATTGGGGGCGAGAAGGCTGAGATTGCCCCTATAAAAATCTCAGCTTTTTTGCAGGGAAACAACAAGGCAAGGTTTCCCGAATCCGAGCTTGTCGATTCTGCGCCGGAGCGGGAGGTGTGCAGGCAGATCAAACAGTGGATTCGAGCAAGAGGGATGTACTACTACCTGAAATGGAAAAAGGAGGCCAATCCGACGAATCCCAAGCTGCGGAAGGATCAGCGGCAGCGGCAGCAGCTGCAGATTGGGCAGACGAGGAAATCGGAGGGGATGATTGGGGAGGCGGTGGGTGGAACCGTGTGAGACTCAGACTAGGGCTTGGTACAAAAGGTTTCTTTATATGGGGTGTGTAGGCAGGATGGGGATGACGCGCTTGTGGAAGGAAGCTCACAGTCACAGAGCGGGGTGAACTCGGACAGTGAAAGATGCGATTCTACTGCTGGCTGTTCCTCGCTAGCTTTTTGGTTCCATCGCTCTCTGCGTCGGCAATTGTGGATAAATATTCGCAAAGCTCACATGGTCCGTTAAAACGTGGCGTGTACTGATTTGGAGTATAGCAGTATTTCCTCTCCGTTCACAAATATTAGCTCGGCCCTAAATTACTTGTCTTAGATATTTTTTTCAAGATACCGACACTAAAACGTGTCTGGATTTATCTGTTTCTAGACAAATCTAAGACAAAAAATCCAGGACCGAGGAAGTATAAGATGTTCTAATATTTCTTTAAATCGAAAGCATATAGACACATTTTAGTGTGTTTATTTACTCATTTTAGTCTCTATATGTTTCATATTGAAATATTCAAAATATCTTATATTTGTGAATGGAGTGAGTACAACATAAGGTTGTGGAATACAATATGCCGTACATGGTTCTCTTCAGGCCAAAGAGTGTCTCCGAATTGTACTCTCCAAATGTCTGCGGATGCTTCCTGTCCGTTCTTGAACACCGATAGTGAAGCCGATCATCCAACCACATGCATAATTGTCAGCCTAATTTCAAACGGAGTAGGACAGACAAGAACGGGATTCATGCAAAACGGACGATATTAACTGAATTTCTAAATATTTTACAACCAAAAGGACGGAATTTAATGAAGTTCAACTAAACCTGACAAAATTTAAACTAAACTATGCGAGGTACTGGATGGTGTCCTGGTACGCATGGCAGCCTTGGCCAGAGACACCTCCATCGTGATCCTTCCAACGGCGTACGGCCACGTAGAGATCATGGCAGCCCTGATCGATCGCCACTGGGCTCGCGGTGCAGACGGTCGACTGCCTCTACCGTATGGTGCAGGTGCTCAGAAGCGTCATCCTGGCGGCAATGGACGCCCGCGGACGTTGCCCCGGCATACCGGCCCCCGTCCATGGTGAGGGCACGGATGGCATGCTTGGACTCAACCATTCCTATATACTAGATCCGAATCGCGCCTTGGCGCGAGTGTGCCGGTCCAAACGTTTTTGTCAAGTAGTTAATGTGAAGATCGGAAGCAGGCTCGAGGGTGCCGGTCCGAACGTTTTGGTCTAATGCTAAGATCGAAAGTGCGCCTTGCGGGTGTTGCCTAACAGTGACCCAACGACTAAAACTTTAAGGCTGTGTTTGGATGTCTGTATTGGAGACCTCTGTATTGTATTAGTTTCAATTCCATTTCAGCCAGGAAACTGTAATGAACATGAATACGAATTCAGTTGTTTGGATGTTAACTGAATTGGCTCACGGAATCCTACTGAGGTTTCAATACAGAATCATGTTTGGATGTCAAACTATGGAATTGCATAGCAACATTAATACATGCATCAAAACAGAAGTTGTATAATGTGTGACTACAATTGGATGATTATATAGCAACAGAAAAAATTATCAAATATTCTAGAATGTTGGAGGAAGAAGGGGAGCCGTGTTGATGCAGGAAGAAGGAGAGCCGTCTTGGGATCTGGCGGTAGCTACCTAGGCAGAGGAGGACCAGGAAGAAGGGGAGCCGTGTCTCGTCTGAGGAGGCCCGAGGGAGAGGAGATGGGCTCCGGCGGTGGGTCACCGTAGTGCCGGGGACGAAGGGAAGGGCCGGCGCTGGCGGGCACTGCAGCCGCAGCCATCGGAGGTCAGATGGGATCTTGCCGCGGCGAGCATGGCTGGAGACAACGGGAAGGGGCGCCGCGCCGCCATCTTCGTGCTGCCTGGGCGCCGCCATCTTCGAGCTGCCTGGGCGCCGCCGTCCTCTGTCTCATGGTGGAGGAACGAAGGGACGACAGAGAGGCCCGAACCGTTTTCTTTTGCGGGCCTGAGCCAATTCGGCTGAAATCGGAGGTGCGGCCCTCCGAATTGCCGCGAGGAGTGGGCGCGTGCGAGCGAAAGCTGCTGGGTATTCGTTACCAATTCGGTCTGCTGTTTCAGAGTACATCCAAACACCTGAATTGGGGCATCCCAATACCAAATCCAATACAGAGAGCCCAATACAGACATCCAAACGCAGTGTAATATCACAAAGCGTTTAGAACATCCAAATGAAATTAAAATAACCGCCCAGAATAATGTGTTGAGTATATGTCACAAACAATACAAAGATGCATCAAGAGCAAGGTATAGTTGTTGCCCAGGATAACTAAATATAGGGCATATAGATTAAATGTATACCGAAAGCAAAGTGTAGTTGTTGCCCAGGATAACCACAAAACTAAATATCATAGAGGCAAAATTTGTACCAAAAGCAAGCCACAATGTTTGCCGAGGACAACTGATTTGTATTGAGTAGTACAAACAGAAAGACATACCTTCTATAAATATTGCCAAGTAGTTTATATCAGCAAGTTTAAGACTTAAGTCTCACAGGAGATGTTGTATCTGCTCATAAACACAATTGGAAACGATGCTCCGGAAACATCGATATCTACAGTAGCATTGATAACTCTACTTCCTCTTTCCACGTTCTGAGGCGAAGCTAATGCAATCAGTAGTGGACAATACTTGACAGGCTCCATCATCCTAATGATAATATGAAAGCTCTATAAATAATATTAGAATTGGCTCATGATATTAGGCACTATGCAAGCGATACAAAATTCGTTAGATGGCATAATGAGATTGAAAACAAATCAGTAACATTGTGCCTGCAAAGTACAAGTAGAAAACATGGCACTTCACAACTAAAAGATCCAAATAAATATTTTGTGAGTTTATCTGCCCTAACCCTTTACTGTAAGATGATTAGAACATCTTCCATCATAGGAGAATCCTGGAAAAGAAACAATTCGGTTATTAGCTCAAAGTTAAACTCCACAAGATGAGCATATACCAAACATCTTGACCTAAAGCACCATGAAGCAAGCATATAATTATACTCCGATTACAATCAATGATGTAATACAGGTCAATGAAAATTACTAATAATCAATGATGTAATATAGGACAATGAAAATTACTAATGCAATAGCAGAGTGGAAGCCTCATGAATATACCAAAATAACATATATGCGCCTATGATGGAGTAATAAGAATGATAAAATACCAAGTAATGTTATAAGTCATCAAGCTCTTTATGATATTTTCTACTTCAGATTCCAAGTGGCATTAAATGAGTGCGCAAGACAGAACATAAAAATAAAAAGGCTCAAGGTACTTCTGACATAACTCCTGTCAGTGTTATTTTGGTATATAGCTTAAGCCCTGGATCAACTAAGCTAGCATGGTAGATTTTTCTTCTTAATGAAAGCACATATATGTAAGAGCATGCAGAAAGGGTTAAAGAGCTGGAATCCTATACAATGCAGAATCTATGTTTTGACACAGGGAACAATTATATTTGATACAGAACATGCACTTGTGAATTGGCAGGTAATATGAAGGTGCTGTATGGGAATTTTACCTTCGCTTTTAGTGACACATATCAGATCATCTTCCCCTCGACCCATTCATGATGAGTTGTAGCAATTCTCATGAACTGTAAAGATTCACAAGCAGTAACACATGTACATGGGAAGCAAACTTAAAGGAAGAAATTTTGCTTTAACCATGATTATCAATAGTAGCTGAGATATATATTCAGTTCACCAAGTTTTCAACTAACATATGGACACATCATGTGTATGTGTGACCCTTAAAAAACTGCAGTTTCAAATACCAAAAGAGATTTGAAGCTATTATTGTGGAAATGTACAAACCAAAGAGGCGCTAAATACAAATACAGAACGACAACATAGCACACTGTGCTTGAGACCAGAACTGCATTTGAATGGGCTCATATTCACCTTTGCTCGATCATGACCCTTCCCCTAGTGTTTCCATCACCAGATCAATATGTTCTTACATGGGTGAAACTGCCCTGGTTGTCACTCATCAGAAATGACCATCCAAGGATAGAGCCACTAAAATAAGCACATGATCAAAACGGCTCAAAGAAACCAGGGGGTCCAACTTAATACCCACAAGTGCCTCAATTGCTTGAGAGCATGCTTATATCAGTTGTAATCGATCATCATAGCCCCGCGCAAGCTAAGAGCAACTCTAGCAGAGTCGCCAAAATGGGAAGTTTATCCAGCACAGAATAGTTCAACAACCACAAACTGGTTAATCAGAAAGCCATGCATCATTCGGTGCACCCTGGGCGCACACTGTTCATTGCAACGGCCTCAGCTTTGATCCGACGGACGAGGTGAACCGAGGACGAGATCCAACGGCCCAGATCGCATCAGGAAAAAGATCCGACGACCGAGAGTGCCTGAGCTCTGAGAGAGCTCAAGCATGGACCCACAACTACAGAGCATCAACCAGACAAGCACTACATCAACATAGCCACGGCCAAGTTCCATATAGTAGCCGAAGCAGAGGAACAGGAGGATGATGGAGCTCACCAAGGGAGGTTGTAGCCGAGGCAGTACTCAGTGGGCGCCGGGGTTGCACATGAACGCCATCCAACCGGCGAGAAACCGCCTCCTACGCCACACATCCACGCCGCTGCATCAGAGTTGCGCCTTGCACCGTCCCGTCGACGAGCATGAACTCCACGGGCACCAAAGCAGCCAAGGAGGCGAGGAGGTACACCAGGAGTGGAGGTGACCGGGGCAAAGAGAACGATACTTTTTGTCCTTTGCTAGAAATAAGATGAGAAACAAAAAGCCCTCATTGGCCAGCCTGCACGCCAACAAGCACAACAAGAACATGGTGATGCCAAAAAACACATCACCATACAACTGTACACCTAGCTTTTGAAAAGCATATCCCACCGCTAGAATAAGATTTTATATTCCTACTTATGTAATTATAACCGTGTTTTCACTATCTATATGTCTAATTAGATAATAAAAATTCCTCTCTACCAAAAAAAATTGCATGTGAATGCCCTGTTTTAGCTCAACCATCGCAAGGAGGATTATTCACAACTGATTACCAGTCGTTTTGTTGAAATGTTCAACAGCAACAAAAAACAGATCCACAAACCATGAGGCACCCCCTGCAGAGCATAGTGCTGAACATGAAGAAAGCGAGGCCGGCCATAAAATTGACGGTCTAAACTGTATGATCATCGAATCATCTCACTGAAGATTTAAGCCAAAAACTAAGTTAATGCCAGCTGACCATTCCTGTCATTAACTCAACATGGTGAGGACTATGCTATAGATACTTTCAAAACAATGCAGAGAAATTGAGAGCAAGATCATACTAAACTTCATCTGATCTCAATAAAAGGGATTATAAAACAGCTAGACCATCAACCTACGCCATCTTCTTTTTCACGCCTCGGATAGTATATCTTTAAATAGAATTGTTCGTGCCAATTTAATGTATTGCAGTAATTCAAAGGATAAAATTTGTATAGAAGATGAATATTAAGGAAAGAGAAAGATAGACCTATGTCGAAGGAGCTTGGCGTATGGGTGACCTGAGCTTGGTGTGACCCAGCGCGTGCTGCGTCGCGAGGGAGTTCCTCGACACGCCGTGCTGATGACCTGTGGACCATAGTTGCCTTGCCATGGCCGAGGCAGACCCTGGCGACGCTGCATCCAAATCGCGGCAAGAAGGCCATGCAAGAGGAAACAATCACCTGCAAGGAAACCAATGAGACAACCTGTGCATGATTAATCTTGCTCCCTGTTGATCAGCTTCATATGTGTGCTATAAATAAATAAAGAAAATACAGTTGGCACTGAAATCGTCCATTAGAAACAAAGCATGATAATATACACAAACCCTAAGGAGGTCTAAACATGGGAGGATATATACCTAGATGTTAATTTCTCATTGTAGCACCTTCTTGGACATGGAGCTCTCGTGAGAAATAACAGAAATATTCTAGAAGAAATTATACTACTCTTGCAAGGAGAAAAAACATGTGTAACAATAGCACAACCAAGCAAGATTGTACCTTGTGAGGGGCGAGTGCTTAGGAAGGATGCGAGAGGGACGTTGATGTTTCATATTGTGCTCCTCCACCATCAATATACATGAACCTGGATTACATAATGCAAAGAAACAAAATCATAATTAGGTCACCCAGAGACTTAAACAGATAAGTGGGCAACAATAATATTGAAAAAAAAATTGACTGGAGATGCTATATACATCTATCAGTTAAAAAACATACAACATCGAATCATATATGAGTTTGTCCGGAGATGCTATATTTGAACTATTAGCAAAGACTGTAAATAATACAAAAAGGGAGATGGAGTGATCAAAAGCAAGCAAAAACCGACAACATAAGACATGCTACTATATTAGCTTTGTCCTCTGACAATATCATCAACAAGTGACAGACGGGCTAAAGTGGAAAACTTCAGTGATAGCTAATATAGGATATCATGACTGTACCTGGAGTGAAAAAAACAGACAGGCCAAAATCAATTGTTTTCAGTGCAGCGGTTTCTTTCTTTTGAGGTCCCGGTGAATCACTCCATGCTTATGGCACATCTGATATTTTGAACAAATGTACACATGTTATTCACTAAACAGACAAAGAAGGGAAGTTTCATCAATCTAACTACTACAACCAAGCTAAAGATGTGGTCCTTGATAGTCTAATAGCCTGAATACAACAACACATGCAGAAATTAATTGCTTCACAGGATAGATCATAACCTATTCAATGGAACATATAGACACCAGAATCATGTGACAGGTAGCCAACTAATATTTCCACGGTGGATCACATCACAGGATGAATGTATCCGGTGAGTGTGAGGACAAGCTTAGCCAAAAAAGCAAAGTAAGGAATCAATGGGCTATTTATTCTCACCTGCACGACCTCGACGATGGTCTTGGTGACCACAGCAGCGGCGCTCCGTGTAGTGGCCCCTGGGAGTTGTTTTTGAAGGAAATATGCCCTAGAGGCAATAATAAAGTTATTATTTATTTCCTCATATCATGATAAATGTTTATTATTCATGCTAGAATTGTATTAACCGGAAACATGATACATGTGTGAATACATAGACAAACATAAAGTCACTAGTATCCCTCTACTAGACTAGCTCATTAATCAAAGATGGTTATGTTTCCTAACCATAGACATGTGTTGTCATTTGATTAATGGGATCACATCATTAGGATAATGATGTGATTGACATGACCCATTCCGTTAGCCTAGCACTTGATCGTTTAGTATGTTGCTATTGCTTTCTTCATGACTTATACAAAGTTCCCGCAACTATGAGATTGTGCAACTCCCGTTTATTGGAAGAACACTTTGTGTGCTACCAAACGTCACAACGTAACTGGGTGATTATAAAGGTGCTCTACAGGTGTTTCCGAAGATACATGTTGAGTTGGCATAATTCGAGATTAGGTTTTGTCACTCCGATTGGCGGAGAGGTATCTCTGGGCCCTCTCGGTAATACTCATCACCTAAGCCTTGCAAGCATTGTAACTAATGAGTTAGTTATAAGATGATGTGTTACAGAACGAGTAAAGAGACTTGCCGGTAACGAGATTGAACTAGGTATTGGATACCGACAATCAAATCTCGGGCAAGTAACATACCGATGACAAAGGGAACAACGTATGTTGTTATGCGGTTTGACCGATAAAGATCTTCGTAGAATATGTAGGAACCAATATGGGCATCCAGGTCCCGCTATTGGTTATTGACCGAGAATGGTTCTAGGTCATGTCTACATAGTTCTCGAACCCGTAGGGTCCGCACGCTTAACGTTATGATGACAGTTTTATTATGAGTTTATAAGTTTTGATGTACCGAAGTTTGTTCGGAGTCTCAGATGTGATCACGGACATGACGAGGAGTCTCGAAATGGTCGAGACATAAAGATTGATATATTGGACGACTATATTCGGACACCGGAAGTGTTCCGGGTGATTTCGGAGAAAACTGGAGTGCCGGGGGGGGGGGTTACCGGAACTCCCTGGGAGAGTATTGGGCCTTATGGGCCTTAGGGGAAAGGAGAGAGGGGCGGCCAGCATGGGCCGCGCGCCCCCTCCACCCTCTGGTCCGAATTGGACTAGGAGGGGGGGCGGCGCCCTCCCTCTTTCCTTCCCCCTCTCCCCCTTCCTTCCCCCTCCTAGTAGGAGTAGGAAAGGAGGAGTCCTACTCCTACTAGGAGGAGGATTCCTCCTCCCTTGGCGCACCCAAAGGGGCCGGCCGGCCTCCCCCTCCCTCCTTTATATACGGGGGTAGGGGGCACCCCATAGACACACAAGTTGATCTACGGATCATTCCTTAGCCGTGTGCGGTGCCCCCTCCACCATATTCCACCTCAGTCATATCATCGCGGAGTTTAGGCGAAGCCCTGCGCCCAAGGTTGTTAGAATCACGATTTTGAATCGGATCGGAGCTCCGACGGTAGGATCGCAAATCGTAGAATCTTCACTATCAGGATCGTAGAAACGTAGATTCTATGAACTAAAATCGTAGAATCAAAGGGGTTAGTTTGGATCGTAAAGTCGTAGAATTGTGTAATAGAATTGCGATTCTGACAACCTTGCCTGCGGCGGTAGAACATCATCATCGTCACCATGCCGTCGTGCTGACGGAACTCATCCCCGAAGCTTTACTGGATTGGAGCCCGGGGATCGTCATCGAGCTGAACGTGTGCTGAACTCGGAGGTGCCGTACGTTCGGTGCTTGGATCGGTCGGATCGTGAAGAAGTACGACTACATCAACCGCGTTGTCATAACGCTTCCGCTTACCGTCTACGAGGGTACATGGACGAACACTTTCCCCTCTCGTTGCTATGCCATCACCATGATATTGCGTGTGCGTAGGAATTTTTTTGAAATTACTACGTTCCCTAATAGTGGTATCAGAGCTAGGTTTTATGCGTTGATGTTATATGCACGAGTAGAACACAAGTGAGTTGTGGGCGATACAAGTCATACTGCTTACCAGCATGTCATACTTTGGTTCGGCGGTATTGTGAGATGAAGCGGCCCGAACCGACATTACGCGTACGCTTACGCGAGACTGGTTTCACCGTTGCGAGCACTCGTGCTTAAAGGTGGCTGGCGGGTGTCTGTCTCTCTCACTTTAGCTGAATCGAGTGTGGCTACGCCCGGTCCTTGCGAAGGTTAAAATAGCACCAACTTGACGAACTATCGTTGTGGTTTTTTGCGTAGGTAAGAACGGTTCTTGCTAAAGCCCGTAGCAGCCACGTAAAATTTGCAACAACAAAGTAGAGGACGTCTAACTTGTTTTTGCAGGGCTTGTTGTGATGTGATATGGTCAAGACGTGATGCTATATTTTATTGTATAAGATGATCATGTTTTGTAACCGAAGTTATCGGCAACTGGCAGGAGCCATATGGTTGTCGCTTTATTGTATGAAATGCAAACGCCCTGTAATTGCTTTACTTTATCACTAAGCGGTAGCCATAGTCGTAGAAACAATAGATGGCGTAACGACAACGATGCTACGATGGAGATCAAGGTGTCGCGCCGGTGACGATGGTGATCACGACGGTGCTTCGAAGATGGAGATCACAAGCACAAGATGATGATGTCCATATCATATCACTTATATTGATTGCATGTGATGTTTATCCTTTATGCATCTTATCTTGCTTTGATTGACGGTAGCATTTTAAGATGATCTCTCACTAAAATTATCAAGAAGTGTTCTCCCTGAGTATGCACCGTTGCCAAAGTTCGTCGTGCCCAGACACCACGTGATGATCGGGTGTGATAAGCTCTACGTCCATCTACAACGGGTGCA
Organism: Triticum dicoccoides; assembly: GCF_002162155.2. Taxonomy (NCBI): domain Eukaryota; kingdom Viridiplantae; phylum Streptophyta; class Magnoliopsida; order Poales; family Poaceae; genus Triticum; species Triticum dicoccoides. The sequence continues at coordinate 755,024,208 of NC_041385.1, forward strand.
AGACAGTTTTGCACACGCGGAATACTCAGGTTAAACTTGACGAGCCTAGCATATGCAGATATGGCCTCGGAACACGGAGACCGAAAGGTCGAGCGTGAATCATATAGTAGATATGATCAACATAGTGATGTTCACCATTGAAAACTACTCCATCTCACGTGATGATAGGTTATGGTTTAGTTAATTTGGATCACGTAATCACTTAGATGACTAGAGAGATGTCTGTCTAAGTGGGAGTTCTTAAGTAATATGATTAATTGAACCTAAATTTATCATGAACTTAGTACCTGATAGTATTTTGCTTGTCTATGTTAGTTTGTAGATAGATGGCTCGTGCTGTTGTTCCGTTGAATTTTAATGCGTTCCTTGAGAAAGCAAAGTTGAAAGATGATGGTAGCAATTACACGGACTGGGTCCGTAACCTGAGGATTATCCTCATTGCTGCACAGAAAAGTTACATCCTGGAAGCACCGTTGGGTGCCAGGCCTGCTGCTGATGCAACTGACGACGTTAAGAACGTCTGGTAGAGCAAAGCTGATGACTACTCTATAGTTCAGTGTGCCATGCTATACGGCTTAGAACCGGGTCTTCAACGATGTTTTGAACATCATGGAGCATATGACATGTTCCAAGAGTTGAAGTTAATATTTCAAGCAAATGCCCGGATTGAGAGATATGTAGTCTCCAATAAGTTCTACAGCTGCAAGATGGAGGAGAATAGTTCTGTTAGTGAGCATATACTCAAAATGTCTGGGTATAATAATCACTTGATTCAACTGGGAGTTAATCTTCCGGATGATAGCGTCATTGACAAAATTCTCCAATCACTGCCACCAAGCTACAAGAGCTTTGTGATGAACTATAATATGCAAGGGATGAACAAGACTATTCCCGAGCTCTTCGCAATGCTAAAAGCTGTGGAGGTAGAAATCAAGAAGGAGCATCAAATATTGATGGTCAACAATACCACTAGTTTCAAGAAAAGGGGCAAAGGGAAGAAGAAGGGGAACTTCAAAAAGAACAACAAGCAAGTTGCTGCTCAAGAGAAGAAACCCAAGTCTGGACCTAAGCCTGAAACTGAGTGCTTCTACTGCAAGCAGACTGGTCACTGGAAGCGGAACTGACCCAAGTATTTGGCGGATAAGAAGGATGGCAAAGTGAACAAAGGTATATGTGATATACATGTTATTGATGTGTACCTAACTAGAGCTCGTAGTAGCACCTGGGTATTTGATACTGGTTCTGTTGCTAATATATGCAACTCGAAACAGGGACTATGGAATAAGTGAGCACTGGCCAAGGACGAGGTGACGATGCGCATGGGAAACGGTTCCAAAGTCGATGTGATCGCGGTCGGCACGCTACCTCTACATCTACCTTCGGGATTAGTTTTAGACCTGAATAATTGTTATTTGGTGCCAGCGTTGAGCATGAACATTATATCTGGATCTTGTTTGATGCGAGACGGTTATTCATTTAAATCAGAGAATAATGGTTGTTCTATTTATATGAGTAATATCTTTTATGGTCATGCACCCTTGAAGAGTGGTCTATTTTTATTAAATCTCGATAGTAGTGATACACATATTCATAGTGTTGAAACCAAAAGATGCAGAGTTAATAATGATAGCACAACTTATTTGTGGCACTGCCGTTTGGGTCATATCGGTGTAAAGCGCATGAAGAAACTCCATACTGATGGACTTTTGGAATCACTTGATTATGAATCACTTGGTACTTGCGAACCGTGCCTTATGGGCAAGATGACTAAAACGCCGTTCTCCGGAACTATGGAGCGAGCAACTGATTTGTTGGAAATCATACATACTGATGTTTGTGGCCCAATGAATGTTGAGGCTCGCGGCGGGTATCGTTATTTTCTCACCTTCACAGATGATTTGAGCAGATATGGGTATATCTACTTGATGAAACACAAGTCTGAAACATTTGAAAAGTTCAAAGAATTTCAGAGTGAAGTGGAAAATCATCGTAACAAGAAAATAAAGTTTCTACGATCTGATCATGGAGGAGAGTATTTGAGTTATGAGTTTGGCCTACACTTGAAACAATGTGGAATAGTTTCGCAACTCACGCCACCTGGAACACCACAACGAAATGGTGTGTCCGAACATCATAATCGTACTTTACTGGATATGGTGCGATCTATGATGTCTCTTACTGATTTACCGCTATCATTTTGGGGTTATGCTTTAGAGATGGCCGCATTCACGTTAAATAGGGCACCATCAAAACCCGTTGAGACGACGCCTTATGAACTGTGGTTTGGCAAGAAACCAAAGTTGTCGTTTCTTAAAGTTTGGGGCTGCGATGCTTATGTGAAGAAACTTCAACCAGATAAGCTCGAACCTAAATCGGAGAAATGTGTCTTCATAGGATACCCAAAAGAGACTATTGGGTACACCTTCTATCATAGATCCGAAGGCAAGACATTCGTTGCTAAGAATGGATCCTTTCTAGAGAAGGAGTTTCTCTCGAAAGAAGTGAGTGGGAGGAAAGTAGAACTTGATGAGATCACTGTATCTATTCCCTTATTGGAAAGTAGTTCATCATGAGAACCGGTTCCTGTGACAACTACACCAATTAGTGAGGAAGCTAATGATAATGATCATGAAACTTCAGATCAAGTTTCTACTGAACCTCGTAGGTCTACTAGAGTAAGATCCACACCAGAATGGTATGGTAATCCTATTCTGGAAGTCATGTTACTTGACCATGATGAACCTACGAACTATGAGGAAGCGATGATGAGCTCAGATTCCGCAAAATGGCTAGAAGCCATGAAATCTGAGATGGGATCCATGTATGAAAACAAAGTATGGACTTTGGTTGACTTGCCCGATGATCGGCAAGCCATTGAGAATAAATGGATTTTTAAGAAGAAGACTGACGCTGATGGTAATATAACTGTCTATAAAGCTCGACTTGTTGCAAAAGGTTTTCGACAAGTTCAAGGGGTTGACTACGATGAGACTTTCTCACCCGTAGCGATGCTAAAGTCCGTCCGAATCATGTTAGCTATTGCTGCATTTCGTAATTATGAAATTTGGCAAATGGATGTCAAGACTGCATTCTTGAATGGATTTCTAGAAGAAGAGTTGTATATGATGCAGCCGGAAGGTTTTGTTGATCCAAAAGGTGCTAACAAAGTGTGCAAGCCCCAGCATTCCATTTATGGACTGGTGCAAGCATATCGGAGTTGGAATAAACGCTTTGATAGTGTGATCAAAGCATATGGTTTTATACAGACTTTCGGAGAAGCCTGTATTTACAAGAAAGTGAGTGGGAGCTCTGTAGCATTTCTAATTTTATATGTAGATGACATATTATTAATTGGAAATGATATAGAATTTCTGGATAGCATAAAAGGATACTTGAATAAAAGTTTTTTGATGAAAGACCTCGGTGAAGCTGCTTACATATTGGGCATCAAGATCTATAGAGATAGATCAAGACGCTTAATAGGACTTTCACAAAGCACATACCTTGACAAAATTTTGAAAAAGTTCAAAATGGATCAGGCAAAGAAAGGATTCTTGCCTGTGCTACAAGGTGTGAAGTTGAGTCAAACTCAATGCCCGACCATAGCAGAAGATAGAGAGAAAATGAAAAATGTTCCCTATGCTTCAGCCATAGGCTCTATCATGTATGCAATGCTGTGTACCAGACCTGACGTATGCTTAGCAATAAGCTTGGCAAGAAGGTACCAAAGTAATCCAGGAGTGGATCACTGGACAGCGGTCAAGAACATCCTGAAATACCTGAAAAGGACTAAGGATATGTTTCTTGTATATGGAGGTGACAAAGAGCTAGTCGTAAATGGTTACGTCGATGCAAGCTTTGACACTGATCCAGACAATTCTAAATCGCAAACCGGATACGTGTTTTTATTAAACGGTGGAGCTGTAAGTTGGTGCAGTTCTAAACAAAGCGTCGTAGCAGGATCTACATGTGAAGCGGAGTACATAGCTGCTTCGGAAGCAGCAAATGAAGGAGTCTGGATGAAGGAGTTCATTTCCGATCTAGGTGTCATACCTAGTGCATCGGGACCAACGAAGATCTTCTATGACAATACTGGTGCAATTGCCTTGGCAAAGGAATCCAGATTTCACAAGAGGACCAAGCACATCAAGAGACGCTTCAATTCCATTCGGGACCAAGTCCAAGTGGGAGACATAGAGATTTGCAAGATACATATGGATCTGAATGTTGCAGACCCATTGACTAAGCCTCTCTCACGAGCAAAACATGATCAGCACCAAGACTCCATGGGTGTTAGAATCATTACTATGTAATCTAGATTATTGACTCTAGTGCAAGTGGGAGACTGAAGGAAATATGCCCTAGAGGCAATAATAAAGTTATTATTTATTTCCTCATATCATGATAAATGTTTATTATTCATGCTAGAATTGTATTAACCGGAAACATGATACATGTGTGAATACATAGACAAACATAAAGTCACTAGTATGCCTCTACTAGACTAGCTCATTAATCAAAGATGGTTATGTTTCCTAACCATAGACATGTGTTGTCATTTGATTAATGGGATCACATCATTAGGATAATGATGTGATTGACATGACCCATTCTGTTAGCCTAGCACTTGATCGTTTAGTATGTTGCTATTGCTTTCTTCATGACTTATACAGAGTTCCTGCAACTATGAGATTGTGCAACTCCCGTTTACCGGAAGAACACTTTGTGTGCTACCAAACGTCACAACGTAACTGGGTGATTATAAAGGTGCTCTACAGGTGTTTCCGAAGGTACATGTTGAGTTGGCATAATTCGAGATTAGGTTTTGTCACTCCGATTGGCGGAGAGGTATCTCTGGGCCCTCTCGGTAATACTCATCACCTAAGCCTTGCAAGCATTGTAACTAACGAGTTAGTTATAAGATGATGTGTTACAGAACGAGTAAAGAGACTTGCCGGTAACGAGATTGAACTAGGTATTGGATACCGACGATCAAATCTCGGGCAAGTAACATACCGATGACAAAGGGAACAACGTATGTTGTTATGCGGTTTGACCGATAAAGATCTTCGTAGAATATGTAGGAACCAATATGGGCATCCAGGTCCCGCTATTGGTTATTGACCGAGAATGGTTCTAGGTCATGTCTACATAGTTCTCGAACCCGTAGGGTCCGCACGCTTAACGTTACGATGACAATTTTATTATGAGTTTATAAGTTTGGATGTACCGAAGTTTGTTCGGAGTCCCAGATGTGATCACGGACATGACGAGGAGTCTCGAAATGGTCGAGACATAAAGATTGATATATTGGACGACTATATTCGGACACCAGAAGTGTTCCGGGTGATTTCGGAGAAAACCGGAGTGCCGGGGGGGTTACCGGAACCCCCCGGGAGAGTATTGGGCCTTATGGGCCTTAGGGGAAAGGAGAGAGGGGCGGCCAGCATGGGCCGCGTGCACCCTCCACCCTCTGGTCCGAATTGGACTAGGAGGGGGGCGGCGCCCCCCTCTTTCCTTCCCCCTCTCCCCCTTCCTTCCCCCTCCTAGTAGGAGTAGGAAAGGAGGAGTCCTACTCCTACTAGGAGGAGGATTCCTCCTCCCTTGGCGCGCCCAAAGGGGCCGGCCGGCCTCCCCCTCCCTCCTTTATATACGGGGGCAGGGGGCACCCCATACACACAAGTTGATCTACGGATTGTTCCTTAGCCGTGTGCGGTGGCCCCCTCCACCATATTCCACCTCAGTCATATCGTCGCGGAGTTTAGGCGAAGCCCTGCGCCGGTAGAACATCATCATCGTCACCACGCCGTCGTGCTGATGGAACTCATCTCCGAAGCTTTACTGGATTGGAGCTCGGGGATCATCATCGAGCTGAACGTGTGCTGAACTCGGAGGTGCCGTACGTTCGGTGCTTGGATCGGTCGGATCGTGAAGACGTACGACTACATCAACCGCGTTGTCATAACGCTTCCGCTTACGGTCTACGAGGGTACGTGGACGAACACTCTCCCCTCTCGTTGCTATGCCATCACCATGATATTGCGTGTGCGTAGGATTTTTTTTGAAATTACTACGTTCCCCAACAGTTTTTATATTTTGTTTTTATATTTTGTGATGTGATCCACCGTCGTCACCCTCTATTAGCCATAACAAAATATAAAAACAACTAACCATTGCTGGAAGCAAGTGATTTACCGGACCATCAAATAAAACAACTCCCAGAAGATACACGTTTAGTCAATTAACAACTCCCAAGGCCCACTTCTCGAGACAATAAATCAGCTTGACTGCAAGCTCCTACAGTTATAATATTCAACATAGGGCACACACTACAGTACCTCTGAATCCAAATCTAAAGACTGCAGTCATTATCAAAGGGCATACATATGAACAAAATGCTAAACCGAACATATATAATCCTTACTGGCATGGATATCAAGGTGGTCGGCCACCTGCCCTCTTTCATCAATCACATGAGGTTGTTCACACACATGTCTTGGCACCCCATCAATAATCATCCTGCAATGATATACTCCAAATGTCAGAACCAACAATATAGCATGTGAACCAACAATATATCGGCATGAGATAGGAGAGAAACATCTAGTTGTGATAGAAGACACAGCGTCTATTGATGACCGAGGATATACAATGCACAAATGAAATCTTATGGTCATCGAGAATAACCTCTTTCCCATAAAACAAACTGTACAAACATCATCATTATAAAGAGAGGACATATCATCTAACATATAAAGCCTCAGAAGTGAAGTGCTAGGCACAACCAATGCCTCGAGCGCATGGTACCACGCGAGGGAAAAAACACCGCCGCACCGCGCCGCGCCGCGCGTGGGAAAATACAGCCAGGTGCAGCGCACCATGCGAGGGGAAAACCACCGCACCGCGCGAGAGACGCGCTCAACGTGCAGGCCGTGGTGAGCCCCGTGCCCGTCCGCTTTCTCCTCCATCCTCGTTCCCTCGTCTCCAACCCTAATTCTTTTCCCCCTCCCCTACAGCCGCCTTCCCAAGCTCCTCATCCCCTCCACTCCCTCGACAACGGTGGCAGCGGCGCCCTCTGGTGGCGGAGGAGGAGGGGGGAGATGGTGGCGGTGGCGCCCTCTGGTGGCGGAGGAGGAGGGGGGAGATGGTGGCACGTCGGCGACCTTCCCCTCACGCATCCCATCCCCCCTCGTCATCCCAGATCCCACCGGACCTGAGGCGTGCGGGCGCGGCAGCGACCTACAAGGGAAGGGCGACGCTCGAATCGATCCAGCGCCATGGATCGGTCCTTGCGGAAGAAAGAGAAAATGAGGAGCCGGGGTTGCTGATCCGGCCGGCCCAGATCCACACGCCTCCTCCTTCCGCCACCTCTCCCCACCAGCTTCCAGCGCTGTGGATCCGCCGAGGATGGAGGGCAGCAAGTGAGAGGGAGCAGGAGAAGAGGTGATCTTTCTTCATGCTGGGGTGGAGGAGCAGGGATAGTTTGGAGGCCGGTGGTGGGGGGAAGGAGTCGCGGGGTGGAGGAGAGGTTGGTGCCAGGTCCAAGGAGCAGCGGGGGCAGAGCACCAGGAGGCGCTCCCGTTATGATGGGTGGAGCTGCAGAGGAGGGGAGGAGGAGGATGCCGGGCTCAGCCACGAAGACGGCTCGGTCAGGTCGCGACGCCCCATCCGCCACTTCTGCTGGGCGTCGTCCCCTTTTTCCTCGGAATCAAATAGACCAGATCAATACTTGCCAGGTACGTCCTGAAATCTGATGCTTTCTCTGTTGGCTTCTTCCCTTTTGTTCTACCTGCTATTCTGGAAGTACTCGGGATGCCTTTTGGTTTGCTTTGCATCTGTATTAATACGTTTTTAAGGCCATTTCATTTTGTGCTGCTGTTTCAGAATAATATATGTTATGTTGGTGCTTTCATTTTCTTAGTATTGTGATTGGGTTGTAGGGTGGAATCTGCTGCTGCTGCACTGGTTGGTAATTTGACATGCTACAGCCAGTGGTTGACAATGAACCATAAGGAGAAGAAGAACATGCCAAAAGATAGATTGAGCAGGTAACTTATTCCTGTTAGTTTTCATTTCCGCAAAGAAAGAAACAATTATATTAATTGATCTGAGTGTATGCTCATATGCAGCAGCAAGAAGGTGAAGCACCAGGGAGATGCACATGGCATGCCGGAAACGTTGGGTGACCTCGGCCAGCGTTGGCTGTCCTTGCTGGCGGCCTCGCCGTCTCCAACCCACCTCCAGGTAATGCAACTTCTTCCCGCTTGTTCCCTTATTTTCTGCTCAATCCACACTTTGGTTTATGCTTGTTGGGTGTGCAATGTACTCGATCTACCTTTTTACCTATTTTGGTTTATCTTCGATACATATGCAAAAGGAGAGCTGGTAGATACAGATGCAAAAGGAGAGGTGCAGATTTGGGAACTGGCTTGCTAACAAAAATAACTCTATATGAAGATTAATTGTAAGGATGTGATCCTTCAAGGAAAGGATGTGCATGATTAGGTCTGGTGCTCTGACATAGCCATTGCTCTCTGCCGTGCTTCACCGGGTTGGTCCATCGTGTGAGAATGTTTTTGTATTACAGAGTGGTTTCACCAGCTTTGGATGCAAGGTCTCAAAAGTTATGTTGTTCCTGGATTATATCTTGTTGCTAGCTGCTTTACTTTTTGTCTTTGCTTGGCCTGCATTATTGATGGGGTGTAATTTTGGTGCTGGTCTTTCAATAATTTTGGTAGGTCAGGTGAGATGCTGATGGTTAGCTATGCTTTGGTTACAGTTTAGAACTTCCGATACCTATGAGTTGTGATACCTTCTGTTTTGGTTGCAGTGGCCTGACCACGCAGAGAAGAATGGCAGACACTGAGGATTTTGGCGGCAATTTTTCTAATTCGTTTTTACCTCATGGATTCTCATTTATCTCTCTAACTTCCATTTACTCAAGACAATTACGGCTCTGGTAGAGATCTATTTTGTTCTGTTCTTTGTTATATGATACAACCCAAGGAAACCGAGGCAATTAATTTATGCATGCAAATGGTTGATTTAAAGATCGAAGGCTCATATCTAGATGGTTTTCTTCACAGCTCCAAGATGAAGTAAAAGAAAAGCTTATAACAGAAGAAACATAGTTTGATGGGCGTCCTTGCCAGTGGCATCGCAGTCTCCAACCCGTCCGCGGGTATTTCAGCTCCGTCCCATTCAGTTTACTCCTTTTTGATTTTTTTCCTACTTGAGCCTTGGAGATTGCTAATGGAAATTTCTCTGGTGAGTTTTGCTTGTACCATTGGTGCAGAGGATGTCTTGCCGAACATAGTTTTTAGTTCTTGATCTTTTTTCATATAAGAAATCCAAATACAGTAATGGCTCTTTCTGGGAGCAAGGCTGTCATATAAGGGGAAAATTTTAGAAGCTAAGTGACCATAATTTAAATCATGTGTGCCTTGTTTGCTTCCTTATTGTTATATTGCATTAGAGATCTTTAGTATTTTGACTTTCTAAAAATGCAGAGCAGATCTTCAGTATTTTGAATTTTCAGTTACATTTGGTCACGAGTTGTGAGATGCATATAATATTAGCTTCCTTCACAACCATTCATGTGGTTTATTCGGTTTGGTTGGTCGCTGCTGGTACTTTCATACCATTTGGTTATATGGCAGTGTGTGCATTTTGTGTCTGCCCAAATCCAAACTGCGCGTGGGGGCGGGTGTTCTCATCCAGGCCTGGGCGTCCTTGCCGGCGACTACTTGCTGTCTAACCCATCCACAGGTGTACCAATTCATTTCCGTCTCTTCGATTTTCCTGTCCAAGTCCATGCTTTGGTTTATCTTAGTTGGCGTGAGAGGTGCAAATGCGAGGATAGACTATGCTATAGTTCTTCAATTTCTACTTGTTAAAAGAAATAGTCTACCTGACTGCCATTCCGCTTCGAGTAAATCTGTTATTATAATATATTTTTCCATGAAATATGGTCTCATTGTTGCTTCTTGAGTAAATCTTTCTGCGAAATCAAGAATTTCAGCAAAGAGTAATAGCCGTCCGGGACACAAAAATTTGAAGTATAGGGCAAGCATTCTAATTGTTCACACATGAAGTAATACTCTTGCAAGAGCTACACACTAAGTACTTTAATTATAATCTTTTACGCTCAGGAAAAAGATTCAACCTACAAATCTTGAAAGCATTTTTTGAAATGTTTTTGCTGAGTACCTTAGAAATCCAATAGAAAAGGCTAATAAGCAAAATTTCCTGCTTAGTTATAGTTCTGTGATTCATTGCTAATAATCGTGCTTCTATACGGCCCTTGAAGGATTTCCAGGTGCTGTTCGATGGAATGCTCAGTGGGATGTGTGAATTTTATGGTCAGATTTTCCTGCCAGGTTGAATAGCTGATGCAGTGCATTGAGTGTTTTCCATCTACCAGATTTTTCCTAATCGTTATGCAGGCTTGTGGATGTTTTGGTCGAGCTTGTGCTTGGATTATAAATGTGACGTTTTTAGCTCTGTGAAAGTAAAGATGCCTCGATATAATTTGTGCCCATAATACATGTTTTTTTAATGATAAGATGTATCACATATGCTGCAGGTTTTGTATGAATTTCCATTCCGACCTTTCTTGATCTCAACTGCTCTTAATTTGTTTTATTGTTCCACCAATTTTGTTTGTGCAAAATCTACCAGCCCAAAATTTTCTTTTGCTTTTGTTAAACCATTGGCTCCTAGAATGTTTGTTTATATAAGATGATTCTGAGGGAAAGAGTTCTATCTATTCTGTGGAGCGGAATAGATGTTTCTGTTGAGTTTGGATTTGCTATGAAGAAGATTTACTTTTGCCTGATCTACGACTTGGAAGAAATACAAACTTGAACTTTCCAACGAAAGCATATGGGAGATCCTATTTCATCGTCCACCTGGGATGCCAAAACAGTTCCTTCTGATGCAGGTATGTTTAGTCGTACAAGACATGTATATGTATGCTGGACATGCTTTTCTTGAACCCAGAGTACTTTGACTTGCATATTATTTATCTTTTCTGTTGTTACGAATCATAAATTACGGTATATAAGTACATCACTGTGTTCACATTGTTCCAACTGTATAATTAATTAATTATTGTCTTCATATTACAGCTTCTGGATGCCAGATGTAATTATGCTTTTGTAAATATTAAAATAGTGCATACACATGTCTTTTCTTCTCCTTGTCAACTTGTGCCAGAAACAATATAATTTTTGTATTTCATTCTGTCGCCTTTTGGTCAATGATCATTTTGTTGTGTTTGGAATGCTGGAGGTGTACTGGAATTTTGTAGATTTCAGCTTTGTTGGTACCGTTTGCTCTTTCTTTATTCTTATGTTATATATTACTGGGAAGATGTTAGTGTGTGTTGCTAAGTGTACCACATTAATTCTCTAGAGTACTGATAAATTTATAGTCGATCCACACAGGCTGGGTCAGCCGTGCCAATGTGCGAGAAGCATTCGCCAATCGCCGCGTGTTTGATGTACAGGACGTGGGAAAACCCTGGATGCCAATCCCCTCTTGTCTGTGGTGAAGATGGTTGAACCAGAGTAGATCAGTTGTTGCATATTTTTATACCACTCGATCCATATGTTTCATCATCTGCGGAACACCAGAGAAGGGATATGTTGTTGTACATGAGGTATTAATAAAGTTTCGCGTTCTTTGTTCTGGTGGATTTGGTGCGTTGGGTTGCCATGTATGCTGAATATATTTTCCTTAGATTGCTCTTGTGTTTTTGGTGCAAATTGATCACAGAGGGCCTAGGAGGGTAATTCTAACAAGTGGTGCTCTAATATTACTTATTCAGTTGCGTTCTGGAATGACCTCTTTCTGCTTCCTCTTGTAAGCTTTCGTTTATTTCGTTTGTCTGCTGTTTTCTTCCTTCTGTATTTTTTTTCCTTTCTTTGGTGCTGGCGGCCAAATTCAGAGGCTAATTTGTTTCCTTTCAAGGAGGAAGTAATATATGAGTTTTCTTTTCACTTCCTTGCTTTTGCTTAAATACAATCGCTTGTTTATCGACAAAGGAATCAGCTGAGATTCGCTTTTGTTCTGCAAATGGGATTCCAATCAAATTTCAGTTTAACATTTTCTGGACCGACATTTTCCTGAAAATATTCTTGGCTGCTTTGGTGGTAAGCATACTGAAGGTAGTATTCCATTGTCACTGACATTTTACAGTTAAATGTATTTCTAATTAAGTTTCTACAGAAATATGGTTGTCGAGTAGCATCATTGATTTATTATAAGGTACTCCCTCTGTAAACTAATATAAAAGCGTTTAGATCACTACTTTAGTATTCTAAACGCTCTTATATTAGTTTACGGAGGGAGTACTTATTGGTATTAGTGTCCCTTTCTACATACTGATGGGATAGTCAATTAGGTTCATCATGATGGACGTTTACAGCACCATAATTGTTGGATGCCCTTTTTTTTATCAAGTGGTTATAAATTCTGTCAAACCCATGTCTTTACATGATTTTCTAACATGAAAGTAGTCACTTCCTGGATATCGGAGTATGTACATAGAACTGAACCGCTTATCGCCTCATGTTTTGCTAGAGAAAAATCAAGCACGAGACATGTGTTAGGATGATGGATTTCATATTAAAAAGACGGATGTAATATAAGAGCACTTGGAATGAGCACTTGGAATGCAGTAGACATATGTTTATAGTAGTGTAATTGTAGGATTCCTGATTTGTGGTGCATAGACCACCTGGATTAATTAGTTTTTGTAGTTCCTGTATTTTATTTCTTACTAAAATTTTCTGGGTCGTTTCAAAATTTCTGCTCTACACAGAATCTTAAGAAGTTTGGATATGCACACAGGTCCTAATAATAATGAGCTGTTTAGTGCAATGCATGTGGCATGATTACTTCTTTTCTTTTCTTTTTTATGTTGTACGTTCTTGGAGGTCGCCATTTCTCTCTTCTGTTGATCAAGTTTTCTTCTTCTTTCTTCTGCTTATCAGGGTTTCTTCCTTTCCTTTTTTCTGAAAATTGCATTTATTGTGTGACCTATGTATTGTCATTATTCTTGCTTCATTGGTCGTGTTGATATTCTGGGTTTGGCCCGACATTGTGTTTTCTTTTGCCTCATGCCATTCATATTTTGTGGTTGCGTGTGGACATGATTTGCGCACTTATTTCAATTGTTAGCCGTGTATCATGGTGTGCTTTGCCTGCTTTTTCATGCTTGTGTGAATTGACCATGGTCTGTTCTTGTTGGGGGTAAAGCCTGAACTGCCGGGTACACTTTGCTTATTGTCCTTATTCTGGTTGTCCTTGGCATCTTTCTATCAGTGGAGATCCTTGTTTTCAAATAGTAGGGATAGAGGGACAGAAAAGACATATTTGTCGCGGCGCTGCAAGTGTTGCCCCCCTCCTCCCCAAGGGCAAGGTGAAGGAAGGTGCCTGTGTGGTTCTTCTGCAGTTCACAGCGAGGATTGCTGTGTCCAACCTGCACAAGAATGCCAAGAAATCCTTCTCGGAGATGTAAGACACGGCGCATGTTTCTGCCATGATTTCCTTTGGTTGGATTTCGTGGATTTAGGTATTGAAAAATTATGGGCTGTGGATGCAGGATTAAGGACATGTACCTGCACTACAACGAGAGATCTGGGCTGCTTCTTTGTGGCTTCCAAACTTGAAATGTTTGTTTGGAAGTTAGTTTAGTTTTTTGTTGTGGATTCTCAGCTTCTCACATGTACCATCCTCTTAGACCTTTAGATTTCCAAAGAAACTAAATGGAGATATGATGGTATGGTCTCAATAGTACAACTTAAAGCCTTCCATGCTTTATATTTTCTTTGAAATTTGCTCTTGAAGAATCATGTATCTATGTTTGATCCGGTGAGAAAAGATGGCTTTCAAGTAGAGAATGCGGGAGTGTTGGCCACATTTGATTTTTGACTTGGGTGTCTAAATATTCTCACAATACTTGGCTCCCTCTCGGCCTTTGCGCCATTGGCGCAACGAGTCATCTAGTCAAGAGAAAAGAGAAGCAGGACATGAATCTATGGTGCCGGTGAGAGGTGCGACAACCTAGGGCCTCTTTGATCCAAAGGAAGTTCACACAAACTGGTTAATCATGTAGCTTGCACCAACACCAACACCACCAAGTTGGGGGCCTCTTTGAGTCGGGGTATTTGCAAAGGTTGCGGCAGTGCCGCAACTGCCACTGCTCGATCCCTCACATCGCCGGGTCCGTCCCTAACCCCTAAGGTCACCCAGCGCCCAATGGACCAACTGTTCGGAGGAACCAGCGACCGACCAAACCGAGCGCTGCACACACACACACTCGCACGGCAAGGGGGTGGGTGAGAGGGAGAGAGATGGAGAGGAGTGGAGGTACCAGATCGAAGCATGGAGGAAACGAAGTGGAGGGGGCGAAGACGAGCGCACCGAGGGAGACGCAGCCGAGGACGGCGAGCAAGACCCGATAGGACTCCGGGGCCGAGGGCGACCGGGGGTCCTCGAGCTCGAGGGCGCAGACGGGGACGGGGAGGGCTCTGGTGGAGCGGAGGGGGCGGGCGCAGCGCGCCGTCCTTGACGCCGTCTCCCCATGGGGAGGAGAGGAAGGAAGAGGACACGGAGGCGAGATGACGGCGGTGTGGGGCTGGCCCTGGACGGGAGCGGGTTAGGGAGGCGTGGGCGGGAGGAAGAGGAGAGGAGGCGACGGCGGCGGCGGCGACGGGGCTGGGAGGCGGGCGTGGGTTAGGGTTTCGAGGGAGAGGGAGGCGAGGTGGGAGGAGCTGGGCGCGGGGGAGGCGCGGGTGCGGGAGGGAGGAGGCGGCTTAGGTCATCCCCACGCGAGCCTTCGCCTTTTATACACCTCCACACGAAATGACAAAAATGCCCTTGACGGGGCAGCGAATTTACGCGCGGTGGCAGGAACGAGAGGTAACTGTTCATTGCAATAGTGCCTCCAGGTTGATCCGACGGCGTAGGTCGTCCAACGGCTTGATCCTACGGCCCAGATCAGATCAAGCAGCCCGATCGACGGCCAGGAATCACTGATCGCTGAGAGAGCCTGGGAGCGACTGGAATCCTTATTACACGATTTTGAGGAGTTGGTCGTTGATCCGGCGACTGACATTGGGCAAACGTCTAGGCGGCGGTCCGAAATGGGTCCTTGGCCCATGCCAACATGAGGCTTGGGTCAGCAAGACGTCTAAATTTGTGAGTGCGGGCCTATGCGCTGGTCCTAGCTCATGACTTGTGGTTACTTTGTCTCTTTATTCTTCATTTGATAACCATTTTGTTTTGCTTAAACTTTTACTTATTGTTGTTATCATCTTTACTAGAAATTTGACTCACCTTGCTTTAGCAATTGTTAGGCCCACATTTATATTTCCTAGTTGCCTAAAATTCCTAATAAGGAAAGGTATTATTTAATATGCTCATCTTCTGTAGGTCCATCTCGATCCTAATCCTTTCACCAGCCTTGATGGTTGCTTTATATATATGTGTAACAACAGTAGCAGAATTAGACACCGCCACTACAAAAGATGTCTGATTAGCAGACCCTGGAACACATCCTAATCTGGAGACATCTGCTCGGATAACGACTGGAGTCCTCAATATAGGATGGCATAACCGGTTCCCGGACAAGACTATGGCCTCACTAAAGCCTTCGGTGCTCATGTCCTACAATCTCTTAGCATTAAGACTAGTTCAAGACGCTACAAAAAAACAAACACAGTCAACATTCGACACATGGACTGGTCTTGAAGCTCAAAGCAAAGCATGGAGTTCAACGTTGCCACATCTAGCAAGCTCAAAGCATGCCATGGAGTCCAACACACTTTCACATCTAGCAAGCTCAAAGCAAACCATGGTGTTCAACACTGCCACATCTAGCAAGCTCAAAGCATGCCATGGAGTCCAACACACTTTCACATCTAGCAAGCTCAAAGCAAACCATGGAGTTCAACGTTGCCACATCTAGCAAGCTCAAAGCATGCCATGGAGTCCAACACACTTTCACATCTAGCAAGCTCAAAGCAAACCATGGAGTTCAACGCTGCCACA
>NC_041385.1:755040465-755081609 GCF_002162155.2 Triticum dicoccoides
AAGCTCAAAGCAAACCATGGAGTTCAACACTGCCACATCTAGCAAGCTCTAAAGCATGCCATGGAGTCCAACACACTTTCACATCTAGCAAGCCAAAGCAAACCATGGAGTTCAACACTGCCACATCTAGCAAGCTCAAAGCATGCCATGGAGTCCAACACACTTTCACATCTAGCAAGCTCAAAGCAAACCATGGAGTTCAACGCTGCCACATCTAGCAAGCTCAAAGCATGCCATGGAGTCCAACACACTTTCACATCTAGCAAGCTCAAAGCAAACCATGGAGTTCAACACACTACCCCATCGAGCTATTGACCATACTTGTGTACTAGTATTATCCTCCCTACATTTTTATTTACTCCGCATATTAGATTTAACTGAAGTCAAACTTTGTAAAGTTTGACCAAGTTTATAGGAGTAGAAAACAATACAAACATTTACCATAGCAAATCCACATGAAGTGAAAGTACATTCAATAACAAATCTAATGGTATTGATTTGTTATTGTATATGTTCATATTTTTATTTATAAACTTTGTCAAAGTTTATAAAGTTTGACTTTGACTAAAGCTAATAGGCGGACTAAATAAAAACAGAGGGAGTACTACACATGCCCTGAGCCCCTGATCATCATCAAAACCAACATGAAAACAAACATGAACATCACCAATGCCGGCAAACAAAATTTAGCATGCTACTAGAACATCACCACTACCATTTGATTTACCACATACTCATAGATCTAATCTCGAACGAGTAAGGAAGGGGGGGGGGGGGGGATTGAACTTACAATCATCAATGAAACAACGTGGAGGTGCTGATGGCAAGCGTCTCTGAACACACACCCGACGTCAAAAATACTGCCCCAAATAATCGATTTTTTTTAACCGGATAACCGCACGAGGTGAGGGTTTTCCGGGCATTTTCCCCTGACGTGGTGTGCGTGAGTGACCGCCCCAATCAACCAGTTCCGGTGAGAATCTGGTGGCCATGATGCGTTATTCGTGCGCCATCACACAATCCTTAAGAGTCTTCAACTAGGCAATGGACGTTTCACTGAATGATAAGCTTCACGACGAATCCACGTCGCAGTTCATAACGGCCGCGCCTCTTGCTACGTCATCGGCATGGTTTCTACGTCGGGGACGGTTGCCATCGTCGTCGTCATCCTGGCCGTGCTGGTGGCGCCGGCGAGCTGCCGCCGGGCGCTAGTGGCTGCCAACAACGGGTCCGGCAGGGAGGCCGAGGCGGCAGACCAGTGCTTGCACGGCTGCGTTGGGGAGATGCTGGCGTGCCAGCAGGCGTCGGCCGGCTGCGCCACCGTGACGGCGGCCATGTCGTCGCGGCGGCAGACGACGAGCCAGCGGCAGCGGAGCGTTCCGTGCGGCTACGGCGGCTGCGAGGACGAGTACCTTGGCTGCATCGACGTCTGCTGATTGATAATTAAGCTCGTGTTTCAAGTGCGATGCATGTGAATCTCTCTCCAATTCTCCACTCATCAAATCATAATCTTCTTGTGCCTCCAGTATGAGATGCAATTAACTATATCATGATTTCAAGATCGACCAAGCGATCGATCTAATTAGGTTTCGTATTTCTCAGTTGGCTCATAGATTAGCTCGCATCTCTGGATTTCGAGGAGCAGCAGCGTAGGATGAGGCGGGGGCGACATTTTTTTCTTCTGAAAAAGGTAATATACTAAGGTCAACTCCACCGCGCGACCCTATCTTGTCCGGCCCCGTCCGTTTGGGGAAAAACGGACAAACCAGGCCGCCCAGCGCGCGACGGCCCGGACCCATCTGGTGCGTTTTGTGTCCGGACCGACCCATTTCGAGCGCAAACTTGCGCCGGGTTTGGGTCGCGGCGGACAGCGAACGGACGCTTCGAGCGTCCGCGTCGGGGCCGCGTGGCAGGCGGCCACCTACCTCCCACCCGCCAACATAAATGCGCACGGGCGGGTGGCCCCACCTGTCATCCGCACAGCTCCGGGTCGTCGTCCTTCTTAAATGGGAAGCCGTGGACCGGTCCTCGTCCACACTTCCCACTCCGGCCCCTCTCTGCCCCCTCGAAACCCTAAACTCCCCGTCGTCGACCTCGCCGGCCGGCCGCAACCATGGGCCTTTGGAACTACGGCCGCAAGGGGAAGCACGACCGTGAGGCCGGCTCCTCCTCGGGCCGCCGCCGCGGATCCGTGAAGAAGGAGGAGCCCGATACACCGCCACGCTCCTCCCGTCGAGCCCCCACGCCGGCTCCCTTCACCATTGCCCCTAGGCCGGCCGGCGAGCGCGACCGGCAGTACATCGTCGCGGACGTGTGCCGGAGGTACTGGGAGACGAGGACGTCGGTCCCGTGGAGCGACGTTCACCTCCCCAACGGATGACACCTCTCCGCGGACCGGGTCCCTATCCCGCCGGTGCCAGCGAGCGGCCGTGCCCGGCGCGATGAGATCGCGTGCCGCCGCCGCCTCCTCCCCGACGACCTGTACTACGACCACAGGTACGCCCCCGACTCCACGCTGTGGGACACATGGCTCCAGGACGAGCACGACACGCGCCGCGCGTCGTACTTCGCCGGCACCGTGTCGGGGCCGCGGCGACCACGTGCAGAGGCGCGCGGGCGTACGCGGGTGCGTGGCCTGACGCCCACGTCGTCGCCTTCCCCGTCTCCGTCGCCACCTCCACCTCCCCGCATGACAGCGGAGGAGGAGGCCCGTCTCGTGCAGCATGTCATGGAGGACTCCATGAACACGCATGACGAGCGGCACTGGGACGGCCTGGAGGAGGCCATGGCCCTCTCTGCCGCCGGCGACGTCGCCTTCCCAGAGCTGCAGCTGGCGGCTGTGACGGAGGACGCGATGGAGGAGGAGCCGCCGGCCATGTTCCAGGGGCTGCTGGGCCAAGGGTGGGGCTGGTCCTGCACTGCTCCGGAGATGGCCGCCCGCGTGGGCGTGAACTGGTGCGCCACTCCGCCGCGGTCACCGGAGCGGGAGGCCTCGCCACGGGAGGAGGTGGTGCAGGCACCTCCGGCCTTCCAGGCCGCCCCCGTCTACCACGCACCGCCGGCCCACCTGTGGACGCCGCCGGACTATACGTCGACCTCGTCAGTGATGACGACGACACCGGCGGCCAGTGAAGACGGCGACGGCCATGGCACCGACGGGCGCGGCAGGAGCGCGCGGGAGGTGTTTTTATTTTGTTTTTATGTTAATTATGAAACTGGGCCCCCTAAGCGGCCTTAGAAACTGAGCCATTTTGTGGCCGTGCCTCTATATATGTTTTATGTTTTTTTAAATGTGTTTATTTACTTTTTTTAGTCATTTCATTCTAGCTTTTCATAGTTTTTTTATTCACGTTCACCCCGGACACGATTTGGGGTGCGACCGCGCGGTGGGCGCACGCACGACCCAACGGACAAAGCCGGACACGGGTGAACCCATCGGCGTCCCAAACGGACAAAATCCGGCCAATCCGAACGTTCGTTTGAGGTCGTGCGGTGGAGTTGGCCTAATATCGCAAGGACACCAATGTCACCCAACTTCTGCATCAATAAGAAGTACAAAAACATTTATGATGCACACAGCCCGATCAACTCATCTCAGCCTCAGCACACAGACATATGAGACGGTAACATTATTGGGTAACATTATTGGCCTGGCGGCGATCTCCATGGCGGGTGTTAGATTATATGTTAGACTTGTAATACAAGTTGATCAAGCGACTCGGTTTAGGAAACCCAGGCTAAGTCGGTTTGTGACTTAGGCCTTTATATATCCCTTGTACTCCTCCTATCATCAATACACAAGTTTCATTACAATTCTACATGATATCAGATTAATCGTTCCTAGGGCATGGCTGCGCCTCCCACGCCGCCGCCGCCGCCGCCGTCGCCGCCCAGCTTCTTCGAACGCCGGGCTGCCCTCGCTGCGCCGCCAAAGCAAAGGCCGCCTCTGCCGCAACCGATGCCTCTTCTTCCTCCACCCTCGCCCTAGCTTCAACCTTACCCACCACCATCAACTATGCTGACGCCATCTCAGTTGTCAGCCCGTTCATCCCCATCACTTTGGATCTTCCAAAGCACAACTATTATCATTGGCGTCATCTCTTTGATGTTCACCTCGGCCGCTGCAACCTCCTGGATCACGTCGCCCCAGGCTCTGTCGCCCCGCCCTTCGATCCTCGATGGGTCAAGGACGACCTCGCCATCATCCAGTGGATTTATTAGCGTGTCTCCACGGAGATCTTCAACCTCGTCTTCCACGACGCCACCAACGCCGCTGCCCTTTGGGTGGCTCTCCGTCAACTCTTCCAGGACAACATCGACGCCTGCGTCAATACCCTCCACACCGAGCCCCACAACACCGTCCAAGGCGATTCTCAGGTCGACATCTACTGCCAGCGTCTCAAGTCCATCGTGGACAAACTCCGCGAGCTTGGGGACCCCATCGACGACCGGCAACTTATCAACGTTCTCCTCGTCGGCCTCGGCGAATGCTTTGAAAAACAGGCGTCGTTTATCCCCATGATGCGGCCGGCCCCCTCCTTCGCCGAGGTGCGCTCCATGCTTCAATGGGCCGATCGCGTCATCACCAACAAGGAGTCGCGTCCTCAAGTCTTCGTCGGCACTCCACGGCCCTCGTCTCCTGCACCTCCCGCGTCGCCTACGACTCCAATCCAGCCGCCTCCCCGCTGGCGCCCAAGTCCAAACTATAGAGGCAAACTGAGTAAGAGAGAGAGAGAGAGTAGCAGGAAAATACTCCCTTCGTTCCTAAATACTTGTCTTTCTAGATATTTCAACAAGTGACTACATACGGCGCAAAATGAGTGAATCTACATTTTAAAATATGTCTACATACATCCGTATGTTGAGTCCATTTGAAATGCCTAGAAAGACAAGTATTTAGGAACGGAGGGAGTAGTTCAGAGATGTATTTCTTTCTTCTGACTTAATTGGTTCAGTTACAGCCTTACAGGACCTCGCTACATAGCCCTTGCTCACGCACACGGCACTTGCCACCCTGCGCTAGGCCACACCCACACGATAATTAAAACTCACACGACACACAGACAAACTGCGCCACCGTGTTACTCTTCTCTGACCAGTGGCGCTTACCTCTGTCTACGGTGGGCTGTGGCGCGTGACAAGGTTGAGGGGGAGCAGGTTGACCGGTGCAAAGCAAGGGCTTTTTCATTGTGACCGTCGCCTAGATTAGGCAGCCGGCCGAGCTCGAGATGGGAACACTGCAGCCGGCGTACGTCGCCGGCGGTGGCTCGCCAACACCTCACCCGGAAGTAGGAAGGCCATGGAGCCACAGCCGGAGGAGAGTCAAGGGGGCATACCGTCGGAGGGAAGTAGACTTCTGGTGGTGTCACCGTAAATAATAAACGAACATTTTTTTAAAAAATATGAAGTTTTATAGAAAAAATGAATTAGTGGCATTGGCTTAAAAAAATAAGTAAATGAACCATATAGTGAAAAAATTAGCACACAATTTACACAGAAATTGTATTTTTTTAATATGCAAGAATAAGCATACAATGGTGAAACTTTCACCAAAAATAAATAATAGAAGGAATAAATTAACGGCATTGGTATTATAATTAAAACAAAAATTAAATTAAATAACGACAAAATTTGCGCACAAATTGTGTTTTTTTATAATATCCAAGAATAAGCATATATTAGTGAAAGTTTTGCAAAAATAAGTTTTCTATGAAGAAATGAATTGATGGCATTGGTATCACCTTTAAAGAGAAAAGAAAATGAAAAACTAAAATAAAATAAAATAAAGGAGTTTTTTAAGAAAAATGAATTGATGGCACTAATATTTCATTAAAGAAAAATGAAAATGAAAAATAATAATAATAAATAATAACAAAATTTGCATACAATTTACATAGAAATTGCGTTTTTTAACAATGTAAAAGAATAAGCATAATAGTTGATTTTTCACAAATAATAAAGCTTTCTAAGAAAGAATGAATTGGTGACTTTCGCCTTCAAGTAGAAAGAAATAAAAAATAATAATGACAAAATATGTACAGAATTTACATAGAAATTATGTTTTCTTCTAATATGCAAGAATAAGCATATAATAGTAGAATGTTCACAGAAAGATAAGTTTCCTTAGAAGCATGAATTAGTGACATTATAATAACCAATAAAAAAGAAAATGAATTAAAAATAAAATAATAAAATAATGGAGTTTTCTATAAAAAGAATGTACTAGTGGCTTTTGTACTAACTTTTAAGAAGAAAGAAAATAAGATAAAATGAAAGCAAATCAGAATAACGAAGTTTTTGAAGGAGGAATGAATTAGTGGCTATTACCGTTTCAAAAGAAAAACATGTAAATAATAATAATAAAGTCCTCTAAGGAAGAATGAATTAGTGACGTTGATTTACCATTAAATAAGAAGAAAATGAAATAGAATCTAAAAAATTCAAAAACAATGGAGCTTTCTAAAAAAGAATGAATTAATGGTCTTTGTATTACCCTTTATGAAGAAACAAAAATGAAAAACAAAACAAATAATGAAAAAAATGCATAATATTTACAAAGAAATTCATTTTATATAATATGCATTTATAAGCATATAATAAATGAATTTGCCAAAAATAAGAAGATCCTTAGAGGGAATGGCTTAGTTGCATTTGTATTAACCATAAAGAAGAAAGAAAACAAAATTAAAACTAAGACAAAAATTAAAGTTATAAAGTCTTTTAAGAAGGAATGCGTTTTGGTATTTTTATTACCTTTTATGAAAAAAATGAAAAAAAAAAGAACCAAAAAAAGGAGATTTGCATACAATTTACATAGAAATTTGAGCATTATTACAACATGCAATAATAAATATATAACAATGAAATTTTTGTTAAAAAATCTTAAGTAGGAATAAATTAGTGTTGATGGCATTGCCATTAAAGAAGTAAGAAATAATTAAAACAAAGATAAATGAAATAATTAAATTTTCTAACGAATAATGTTGTTTGGCATTTGTATTAAACTTTCATAATAAACACAATAGAAAACAAAATCAAAATTAATATAATGAAATTTCTCAGGAAGAATGAAGTAGTGGCATTGGAATTGCCTTTCAAGAAGAAAGAAAAATGAAACATAAACCAACATAAAATCAAAATAATAAAGTTTTCTAAGGAAGAATAAATTAGTGGCATTGGTATAACATTTAAGAAGAAAGAAAATGAAAAACAAAATTGAAATAAAATTAAACTAATGAAGTCTTCTAAGGTAGAATGGACTAGTGACATTAGTATTAACCTTTGAGAAGAAAGAAAATGGAAAATATTAAACAAATAGTGATAAAAATTGAGCATGTTTTACACAGTAATTGTGAATTTTTTTATAATATGTAAGAACAACCATATGACAATTGGATTTCCAAAAAAGAAAGTTTTCTAAGATGGCATTGATACTACCTTTAAAGAATAAACAAAACAAAAGAAAAACTAAAAAAATGAAGAGGTATAATGAATTAGTGGCATTGGTATTACCCTTTAAAAAGAAAAAAATGTTGTAAAAAAAACTTGCACAACTTTAAACTTTTTAAATATGTAAGAAATTAACATATAGTAGTGCAATTTCCGCACTCTAGTATAATTTGTACACATAATACTTGCATGTATACATTTTATTGATGGAAATATGCCCTAGAGGAAATAATAAAATGGTTACTACTATATTTCCTTAATCATGATAAAGGTTTATTAATCATGCCAGAATTTTATAGACCGAAAACTTAAATACATGTGTGGATACATAAACAAATACCCTGTCCCTAGTGAGCCACTACTAGACTAGTTCATTGTTCAAAGATGGTTAATGTTTCCTAACCATAGACATGTGTTGTCATTTGATAACGGGATCACATCATTAGGAGAATGATGTGATGGACAAGACTCATCCGTTATCTTAGCATATTGAGCGTTCAGTTTATTGCTATTGCTTTCTTGTTGACAAATACATATTCCTTCGACTATGAGATTATGCAACTCCCGGATACCGGAGAAATACCTTGTGTGCTATCAAACGTCACAACTTAATTGGATGATCATAAAGATGCTCTACAGGTATCACCGAAGGTGTTTGTTGAGTTGGCATAGATCGAGATTAGGATTTGTCACTCCGAGTATCGGAGGGTATCTCTTGGCTCTCTCGGTAATACACATCATAAGAAGCCTTGCAAGCAAAGTGACTAAGAAATTAGTTGCAAGATGATGTATTACGGAACGAGTAAATAGACTTGCCAGTAACGAGATTTAACCAGGTATGAAGATACCGACGATCGAATCTCGGGCAAGTAACATACCAATTGGCAAAGGGAATTACGCATGTTGTCATAACGGTTTGACCGATAAAGATCTTTGTAGAATATGTAGAAATCGATATGAGCACCCAGGTTCCGCCATTGGTTATTGACCAGAGAGGTGTCTCGGTCATGTCTATATAGTTTTTGAACTTGTAGGGTCCGCGCGCATAACGTTCGTTGACGATATAGTGTTATATGAGTTATATGATTTGGTGACTGAATGTTGTTCGGATTCTCGGATGATATCACGGACATGACGAGGATCTCCGGAATGGTTCGGAGGTAAAGATTGATGTATAGGACGATGATATTCGGACACTGGAAGAGTTTCGGAGTGCACCGGGTAGTCATCGGGTTGCCGGAAGGGGTTCCGGACACCCCTGGTAGGTGTATGGGCCTAATGGGCCAAGGGGGGATAGACCAACCAAGAAGGGGGCTCGCGCGCTGGTGTCCACGGCTGATGGTGACGCCCGGGTGACGACGGCGGGCGACGACGACCAGAGAGCACGAGAGAGATGGAGTGAGAGTGAGAGTGTGGTGAGGGAGAGGAAACCGACGACGTGGGGTAGGGGATAAGGTGGTCGTAGCAGTAGCGCGGGGCACGGGGTCCGCACTACGGTTAATGCCCATAGCAGTAGCGCCCGTCTACAGCCCCATGATACTGCAAAATTGGGCCCACCACCTGCCCACGTGCAGACTTATTAGCAGCGCGGGCCAATGAACAAGTGCTACAGCTGACATTTTAGTTGTAGCGCGTTTCGGCAAACTGCACTGCTACTAAGGCTTGACCCGGGGGTGGTCATGTGGCCCACTTAGCAGCAGCGCCTGGGCCGTGGATCCACGCTACTGCTAAGTATTACCTGTAGCACACTCTCTGTACCCTCGCTGCTGCTAGTTAGCAGTAGCGCCTACTTTTAAGCCGCGCTACTGATAAGCCTCCACATATAAGGTTTTTCCTAGTAGTCAAGCTTTAACTCATTCCCATTATGTCTCTGATTATACATAGGACAAATAAAAACTCAAAGGATGTCAAGTGCTCAAAAGCAGTATCTCTATTTGTGCAGTTTGAGCCAACTGATGCATCTAAAGATATGATTTACAGAACTGAATTTTCAAAATTAAACATGTCCATAAGGTTGGAAATCGAACCTAAATGTGAACCCCATCTAGTGTCTCATGACTGCTTTAGTGCTATGATCTGATTCACCCCTTGCCCTGTCTCGATATGATCATTATCAATCAAGTGTGCAATGTCAGCAACCTGCATATCATGCAACTCATCATGTCACTTTGAACGGAGTCAACTGTGCTGAAATAGAGAGAAGTTTCTGTAAAAAACTGGGATACATGTCCCACGTCCCTAGATGTAGCAACATCGGCAAGTTACAAAGCGATGTGAATAACAATGAACATAATATACACCCTCGTTGGCCACAAATATTTTGGACATCAAATAAATGCTTGGATAAAAGAGCAGGCAACTCTCCCTTGAGTATTAATGATTCAGTGTTCCGCTCTTGTAAAATAGCTCAACAATCCTAAAAACCAATACCATTTGCTCCTTTTTTAGCATCACATGTTTCATCCACCAGAATAGAGATCTTTGAATGGACGTGGAGTTTCTACACCCAGGAGCAAATGCTCCTGGTGTGAACAGTAAAATAAAAAAAATTCAAAAAAATGTCAAAAAAATCTGATTTTTTTTGTGGCATACTTATACAAATGTTTGTTGTGCACGTAAAATTTCATCGCGAAATCACACTGATGGAAGGTGTGGTAAAAAAAACAAAATCGATGCTCTGAAAATGTTACTTGCAAAAGCATTTTGAAGCTCTGATTTTGTTTTTTTCGGCACGACTTCCACGAATGTGATTTCGTGATGAAAATTTTCATGCACAAGAAACACTTGCGTAAGTATGTCACAAAAAAATTGCAGAATTTTTTGAATTTTTTTCCTTTTTTTTTGATTTTACTGTTCACACCAGGAGCATTTGCTCCTGGGTGTAGAATGGTACTTTCGCCTGAATCCCCAATTTCCTTACGGACATGCTTCATAACTTTCATTGCATCAATACTTAAGGTCTCCTTTTGAATCTCATGTGACGTGTATTTACAATATTTTGAAGCATTATTCAAACAACAACAACAACAACAACAACAACAACAACAACAACAACAACAACAATATTATGATTGAACTTTGCAAGAAGCTTTAGCATTTCAACAAAATTCTCTCTATTTCTTGACTGGGATTTCTCCTTATGGCCTCTAAAATCACAAGACTGAAAGGTGAGCCGCTTAAAAGTTGCAATTGATGTTCTCAACCGTAGAAGGAGCTTATCGATAGGATCCGGGCTCGCCGGCGGATGTTGAAGAGACACAACCGGAGGGCACATGAGCTCCACGCTGCTGCTCCCAAGAGGTTGCCAACGCAACACGCCATCACCGTCGAGACCTATGATAGGGTCAAGGGTTTTCACCGTGACGTGTCCAACTCCGACTGTCCTTCCACACCGAATGGGCTGCGACCTCCGGCGTTGTTGTACACGGCCTTAACTCTCCTGGGCTTGGGTCCTTTAACCAGGCTGATTGTCGGCATGGACCTAACCGCTCGCCACAATTTTTATCTTTTATGGCTGGGTGGGAATTCCCTCGTCTGTATCTATTTCAAAATTTTGCACAGTTTGCCCCCCTTCTCTTCTTCTTCTTTTGAGCTCAGTTTGCCTCCTTGCACTACCACCAAAAGATCCAACATTTTTATCTTTGGCCAAAGCTTCATATGGCGCCCGTGAAGGAGCAACTTCGCAACGAACCAACCTACATTTGGATGATTAGAGGGACAATCCTATCCTCAATCCACCAGGGTTCAAGTCCTGGTGCTCACACTATTCCTGGATAGGAATTCCGGCGATGCGTTTTCAGTAGGAGGTGACGTTCCCGTCGACGACGAGGCGCCTACGATGACTTCGTAAATCTCAAGATGATATGTCGGCTCAGTCTCTTGAAGGTGCTCATAGAGATAGGGTGTTTCATAAGGATGAATGTATGCGCGTTTGTATCCCTATTGTGCTAAAAAAATCGCAATAAAACTAGTCGTAATGAACTAAAAAAACACCAGTTGCCGGTAACCGAAGCAGAGAGCAACTAATTAAAGAGCGCTCCTTTGGGAGCCTCGCAACGATCAACGCCACTTGGCGCGCTCTCAGCCGTTCGCCACATGTCGCGCTCTGTGCGCTCCCTCCGGATTTTTTTTTAATTTTTCCGCACTTGTTTTCGACTTTTTTAATGGTTTTTTTTTACGTTTTGGTTTTCCACCGGTCTTCCCTAGCTTTTCGACCCAATTTTTTTCCGAGAGAGGCACGGTTTTGTTTTCGCGGGAGTCACGGCCGTGCCTCTCAAAAACAGAAAAAACATGTGTTTTCTGTTTTTTTTTATTTCGTGAGAGTCATGGTTTTGCTTTCGCGAGAGACACAGTTGTGCTTTCGCGAGAGTCACGGCCGTGCCTCTCGAAAACGGAAAAAGAAAAATATGTTTTCTGTTTTTTTGCGAGAGTCACGGTTTTGCTTCCGCGAGAGGCACGGTTGTGCTTTCGCGAGAGTCACGGCCGTGCCTCTCAGAAACAGAGAAAAACACGTTTTCTATTTTTTTTCGTGAGAGTCACGGTTTTGCTTCCGTGAGAGGCACGGTGCTTTCGCGAGAGTCAAGGCCGTGCCTCCTCGGAAACGGAAAAACGCGTTTTCTCTTCTTCTTTTTTCGCGAGAGTCACGGTTTTGCTTTTGCGAGAGGCACGGTTGTGATTTCGTTAGAGGCACGGCGGTCCTCTTTCGAAAAGGGAAAAAACCCATGCTCCCGGTTCGGTATTTTCGTCCGGTTTTTCCATGAAAAAAAGTTCGTCAAAACCTATCAACATGGCATCTAGTTTTGAAGATCTCGACACGAAGAATCCAACGCGAAAGCGGTTCAAGATTTAGACACACGGTTTAAGAGATAAAACGTT
Source organism: Triticum dicoccoides (assembly GCF_002162155.2). Classification (NCBI taxonomy): domain Eukaryota; kingdom Viridiplantae; phylum Streptophyta; class Magnoliopsida; order Poales; family Poaceae; genus Triticum; species Triticum dicoccoides. Next base: position 755,052,790 of record NC_041385.1, read on the forward strand.
TTGATTAAACGGATCTACTAAAAAAGGGAAAACTCCCAGGTTGCGACAAGTGGCGCACATGCAACGCGCCACTTGTCACAACCTGGGGGAGTTGGAGTGATCTTCGCAATGAGTAATCTTTAATTAGTGATCTCGCCGAAAGCAACGCCGCATGGTGCAGGCGTAACCTAACCGCTCCACACGTATGGCAAAATTAAGAGCAACTCCAACGGGGCGACCCATTTCGTCCGCCGCCGTCGGCTTGGGTCAGTGCAGACAAAAGTGGAGGCCCAATGTGCCGACCCAAACCCAAAACCTGTTCGCTTCACGTCCGCGCCGACGCATTTGCAGCCCAAATTTGCGCCCCAAATGCGTCGGCACGGACGCGGAACGGACGCCACGCACGCCTTCTCGATGTCCGTCGTGGCCCCACCTGGCGGTCGCCCAACTACCCGCCCCCTTGCCGGTCAGCTTAATTTATGACCCCAAGCCCACGCGTCAGCGATGACGGTCGTCCATTTTTAAGCCGACCGTGTGGCGGGGCCGTCCTCATCCAGTTCTCGTTCCCATCTAGGCCACGCTCGCTCCCCCGTCCCTGGCAAGCAAACTCTAGCCACCCCAGACACCCCAGCCGCCCAAATGGGGCTCTTCTCCAGCATCAGCAGCAGCAAGTCGAAAGGCAAGGCCCCCGCCGTCCCCTTCCTAGCGGAGTTCACCCTGCCTCCGCCTGCGCCGGCTCGCCGGTAGAGGCAGTGGGTGAACGTGCCTATGCACTAGGCGGAGTGGCACTGGCGCCACCACATGCCGCGGCCGTACCCCGACGTGACACTGCCGCACGACTGACATCTTGATCCGGAAAGGATCCCAGTGCCAGCGGCGCCGCGGTCAGCTAGGGCGCACGCGGAGGAGCTGCCTCGCCGGCGGGCGCTCCTGACGCCGGAGCAGCGCCGCGACGAGGCCTACGCCTACGACTCGCCCAACTGGGTGCACTGATTCGCCTTCGAGCGCGAGGAGGCAAGGCGGCGTGGCGTGCGCGAGGTCGACCAGGGCGTGCCGCCGTCGCCGCTCATCGTCAAGGAGGAAGACCAGACGGCAGAGGACGCCTACCAGGCGACCCTTGCGGCCATCTACCGGGAGAGCGAGGAGGACGAGCAGCACAGGGCGAAGGCGACAGAAGAAGAAGAAGAAGCTCGGTACGAGGCGGCCATGGCGCAGGCCATGACCCTCTCCATGGCCGGCTACTGAGTGGTGCCGCCGGTGGCCCCACCGTCCCCTCCCCGCCGCCTTGCCAAAGCCGAACCGTAGCCGTAGTCGGAGCCCATCGAGCGCTACTCCTGGACGGGAGTAGTGCGCGAGTGGGTCAGGGCGCCGCCGGTCCGGATGCAGGCCACGCGGAGCAAGAGGCGGCGTACCTCGAGCACTGACGGCAGGTCAAGATGGCCGAGGAGCGCCGCGAGGGCGAGTACCTCGAGATGCTCAAGCGCGACGCCGAGGCCGAGCGGCTCGAGGCTGAGGAGTAGGCGCGCCAGGCCGTGGCGGCTCAGGCGGCGGCACTGCCAGCGCCGACACAACCCGCGCCTGATATGGCCGCGCTCTGGAACACGGCGTTCAGCTGGGCCGGTCCGGCGCCGACGCTCATTGACCTCACAGACCCCGAGGACGACGACGACGACGACGCCTAGGACAGCGCGCCGGTGCCTAGTTTTTAGTTTTCTTTTATTTGTCTTAAATGCTAATGTGGACGCGTGGACTCCCGCTGGCCTTCGTGGCCGGCTTTAATGTTTAATTAATTTAGTTTTTATGTTAAGTATGCATGCATTAAGTTTTTTTTAGCCATCGAAATGGGTCGCGCGAGCGTTGGGCGCACGCGCCGACCCAAACGCGAAAGTGGATGCTCGTGTCCGCCTAGCCAACCCAAACGGACAAAAAGCGGATGAAATCGCCGTCCGTTTCGGTCGGCCCGTTGGAGTTGCTCTAAGGAGGCTTAGAAAAAACGGCTCAAGTCATGGGTTGGATGCTTCGAGGCCCGCACATCACAACGGCCCAACTCATGGGCTGGATTGCTTCCAGGCCCGCCCATCAGTGACGCCACCTAACGACCCATCCATCCCTCAAAAAGAAATTCCTCAAAGAAAAAAAAACTCTCCAGATCTAATGGCATTCTTTCCCTCCAAAGCAAAAGAAAATCCAACGGCCTTCCCTCCATCTCACCCCACGCACGCGAAGGGCGGGAGGGGCGATTCGGTAATTTCGCCGCAGAAAATATCATCGCACGCACACGCACGCACTGGAGACAGGAGGTGGTCGGCTCGTCGTGCGTGCGTGTCAGGCCATGGGTGGCCGGGCCGGCGACGAGATCTGGTCCACGGGGCGTGAGATCCAAGGCAACGAGTACAGCTGCTGCATGTGCCTGGGGAACCGATCCAACAAACGAAAAAGAACAAGGCAAGGCTGCCGTCTCCCGCAACGCCGCAAACCGCGCAGTGCTCCTCCATCATCCTGTCGGTTGCTCGCTCGCCCCCTCCCTCCAACATGCGGCGCAGCACACGCGTACCCACACAAAAGAGAAAAAAAAAAACTCACGTCACATGATTGTTAGCTGTTGTTGTAGAGCACTTCCTTGCCATTTTGAAATTAAAAAAAGAACAATATGTTCATCAACACCATGATGTCAGTACAAAGAACACCAGAAATAGTAAAAATTGCATCCGTGTCCGTAATCATCAAGCGACGGCTACAAGCACGAGTGAGCTAAAGACGCGCATTGTCATTGCCCCTCCCTTGCCGGAACCAGTAAAGACTTGATGTAGTAGACAACCGAAAAGTCGTCGTGTTAAGTTCTCAAAGGACCGGCACACCAGAACTGTAATCGCCGCCATAAAAAAAAGCGTAGATAGGAATTATACAATGTGTAGATAGATGAACACACATGAACGGAGACCTAATCCACGCGGATCCATCAAAGACGCACATCAACCGAATCATATATATGAGATCCATCAAAGACACGTCTTCATACACCCTTCGACGACATGAAAGGCATCATCGGGACGGGCCTGGTGAGAAGGACCTTATCCTATCTGTAGGGAGTCACTGCCGTCTTGCCTTCCTAAACATGCCATAAACTCTAGACAGACTAGAAGAACATCTAGAAATGAAGCATGAGCCTTCCCGACGCCAAGGATTAGGATCCACTACGCCTCCATGGCCCCAAGGCGATAAGAGACGAGGCAGATCAAATGTAGTGCCCACGAGAGGCGAGGAAACCTAGACGCCTGGGATGTGAGTCTTTCTTTCTTTCTTTCTCAGGAAGAAAGAAAACAAGCCACCCGGACATTCCTTCGGTTTTGACTGAGTTTGCTTCTTCGCCATTGTGTACTTGTATAGAGCCACATGAGTACAATTTTTTTCTATGGGTAGTGTTTTGTTGGAACCATTTTTACCTACAAATAGTTATAAATACACATATAGCCAACTTGTGGGGAATGATTTTATAACACAGAGAAACCACGCGGCAACCGCCGCCAACTCTTGGAGAAGAAAAGAAACTTGGGTTTTCTCCTGCGGGCGCCGCCGCTGGTCCGTATCGTCTCTGGTGACCCAAGGGCCCAGGCACTGCTTGGGCCATGGAGCCGCGGTGGACCGCGAGTCTTGCTGGCATGAGGGATCTTACTCTGTTTTAGGTGTCTTTATGAGTTTATTTAGGGTTTGTGTCCTGCTCAGGGAGATAAGGTGGTGGCGGCTCTCTGAAAGTGGAATAAGGTTCTGCCTACGCTAGTCTATGTTCTGGTGATGTGTCTAGCATCGTCGGAAGGTGTGTGGAGGTGTGTCTCCAGCGATCTCGTAGGATTCGGCCCGTGCCAGTCTTGATTGGATCTGCTTGGATACAATGTTTGTTTGTCTTCGCTCGTGCGCCTACAAGTTGGATTCTTTTTGACATATACTTCTTTTCATCGACGATGTTTTTTATTCTGGTGCATTTGTCTTGTGTGGTCTTAACAAGGCAACTTTCCGACTGTTTACTACAAAAAGTTTAGCCCAACTCCAATGAGTAAGGGGTGATGATGTTGATGCGCCTTTAGCTTGCTTCAATGCTTGTGGTAGACGATAAATGATGTACAAACATGAATGCTTTTTTTTTTGTTATTTATGTGTTTTTTGTACTGGCATGAGAACGATGAATATGTTGGAAATATTAGCACTTTTTCGACTAATCTAATCCACGAGTAAACAGTAAGGATGGCAAATACGGTATGCATCTCATACCGATACCTAAGCATGTGAGCACGTACAATACGTAGAACCGAAACATCTATGAACAGCATATGTACGGCCATCACATGAACGAGCAAATAGGGGATGAACGAGTCATACCCTCCGATTGGCCATGCCAATGCGACGGCGGCGGCAGCAGCCTCGACATCGGCCGAGGCCTTCGTCTTGGCGGCTTCGTCGTCAGCCATGGAGTCGATGTAGGCGAAGTAGTGGAAGCGGAGGCGGACGGAGACGAGGACTTATCGGGAGCAGTCGCGTTGAGACGCTCCCCAAAAATCTTATTGCCGTTCTCCCGGAAAAGATCTCGAACGACAGGGTTTCGGAGGCACCTGCTCTCCCGACCAACCATGCACGCGGTCATCGGGATGGATCGCCGGAAGCAACAGAGAGAGAGAGAGAGAGAGAGAGAGAGAGAGAGAGAGAGAGAGAGAGAGAGAGAAACGGTAGATGACAACTAGGGTTGTGCGAGAGGGAGTGAGCAAATTGAGTTATGGTTCACTCCCGCACCCCGTGGCGCGCGCGCCATGACGAGGCGGGCGGCGGATTAGGAGTTGCGCGTGTACAACTCTTATTCCCAAGTTTACAATAGCAAATGGTGGAGCAACCCTTATAAAGATGTCTCACTCTTTTTACTGTAACTAAACTTACCACATTTTCCATCACTTGCCGTACACATAGATGGTCCTTAAAGACTAACCAGGGATTATTGTCTTGAGACCCGAAACTGTACCGGAACTAATAAGTACTTCCTCCGTCTCATAATGTAAGTACGTTTCTGAAACTACTACACTAGTAACAAAAACGTTCTTATATTTTAGGACAGGGAGTAGATTACTTTTCTTGTTACTAGTGTAGTAGTTTCAGAAACAAAAGAAGCGATCCAGCAAGAAAATCCATCGTTTACTATATAGACACAATAACACGCAGGGTCAATTAGTACCATATCATGACAGACATATTTCGTGATGTTAACACACACACAAATCAAACAGGAGAGGTCGTAGGCCCGTGATAAGGATCTCTTTCGAAGGAAAAGAAAAAATCGGGTTCCGGTTTGATTCCCACGGGGAACAATCTGGAGACACGGCACAAGTTGCGTTGGCGCGGCGCACCTCATGTGCGCGCGGGACGGCTTCCGGCTCCCACCTCCACTGGCGCTGGACACCGATCGTGAAGCAACCGCGCCAGCGTCGCCACCACTACTGGCCTACCGCCAACGTTTCGCGCCTAGGGTGCGCAATAAATAAATTTATTATGCGAGTGGCCCACTCGTCAGAAGAAAAATAATAGCGCCCCGTACTAATAATAATCCCGGCAAAAGAAAATGGGGCCAGAGAAAAATAATGCGATGGGGACGAGAGACGTGGTCCACCTGCCCAGCCGGGCGCCAACTCAGGGGCCGAGGGGCGGGAGCGGTTGGTATATCAGTGGTGGCCGAGGCGGTCAGCACCGCATTGCCGCGCCTCCTTCCTCCTCCTACTTCACACGCACGGAAGGCAGAGAGAGGCGACCCAACCGCCCCCTCCGCTGCTTCTGTTCGTCCGCTCCATCCCGTGTCTATTCCGAGTGGACGCCAGCACGCACAGGCGCATATATAGGTAGCTTTATTTAGCTACGGCTGAAGAGAGCCTGATTTACAAGATAGGAGGAGCAGATCTTTGAGGAGGGAAGAGCATGCCGACGGGGACCATGAGGAGGATGTTCGTCGAGTCGTCCTCGTCCTCGTCCTCGTCGTCCGGGAGCGGCAGGGAGGCGGAGCCGGCGGTGGTGCTGTGCGCGCCTCGCCCGCGCAGGGTGCACGCCCAGCCCTGCAGCGCCGACCTCATCCTCGGCCCCCCACCCTTCCTCCTCAACGCCTCCTCCGGCAGCAACAGCAGAAAGGTACCGGCCGTCCTCCAAACCTCAGCCAGTTCTTGGAAGAAATTTTCCACGTTCTTTTGTTTTTTGGTCTTGATTTTCTTTTGTATGGATCTTTGTCTTACAAGAATCTGTTCTTTCTTACTGCAGCAGAGGGAAGGGAAGAGCAAAACGCGGGAGGTCGACGACGAGTCGGAGGAGGAGGGGGAGGGGGGCTGGGCGCTGTTCGGCGGCTCGCCGCCGGCGCGCGCGGACAACCCGCTCGTCCACGACCCCCACTTCCTGCTCAACCAGCGAAACCACGCCGCCGCCGACTTCAACCTCGCGGCGGTTTTTGACCACCACCTCCACCACCACAGCCGCGCCCACCACCACCACATCCCCACCACATATAGCAATAGCAATAGCCACAGTTTTGCCCCGTCGTACACGCACGCCGCGCCGGCGGTGAGGATCCAGGGGTTCGACGTCGCCGCCTGCCGGGGCTCCCACGGCAGCAACGGCGGAGGCCGCGTGCTCTCCGCCCGCGCCTGAAGCCTGGGCCTCAGCCTGAGCCGAGCAGAGCCGACCCGCAAGGGAGAAGCCACCCACCGCCGTCGTCCTCACCAACCTTGTACAGTTTTCCGCCGGCCGCCGTGTATGTACGTACGTACTACGTATAGTGTACTGGTAGTATCACCATATGCTACGTGTGTTCCTTGTGGTATATACATACATACGGGTTTACGTGATGAATTAACATGAGATGGGTAGCGAGGGTCGTCTAAAGACTAAGTAAGTTTAATTAAGAGTAGTAGAAGAAGAATGATCATCATCAGCAGCATACACAAAGAGGATCGATCAAAGGAGAGGATTTCTATTTTTTACTTCTTTTTCCCCAGTTAGTTTTGTCAGGAAGTGTTGTGTAGATATCATGAGTGTTAATCTTTTCTAAGAAAGGTCGGTCTTTTCTTCCCCGGATGAAGACGAAAGATGGCCTGTGCAGTTGTGCTGGGCCATCGTCGTGTTCATCGCACCGCCATGTAACCATGGTTGTATTTGTAAAAAAGAGAATGGAAGGAAGGAAGGAAGAAGAAAGTGTGTACATACATAAACATGTTTGTTATGGAGCTGTACCATGTAATGGAATTGCATCAAGTTGATTCAAACAGTCTCTCATCTGCGTTTGCCCCCTTGTTTCAGAAACTCTTTCCTGTTGCCTTCGGGGTGTGTGTGTGTGTGTGTTGGGCAGTTGAGATCAAGGGAGGGAATCCGTTTGGTCTCATTGTTGTAACAATTTTTTTTGGCGAAGGGTTCGAGCAAATAGGCTGCAATCAGGCCGGGGAGGGCGGTGGTTGCGAGAGAGCAGTACGTAGTACAGTGAGATGAGATCGGATCAAATCCCATGATGATTCCATCTTGTCCTTCTCCTGGTCCCGGACGGCCAGGGTGAGCTGTTAGTTGGTTCGGCCCCGATTTTCCCCGGGCAGGCACGCAGATGCACATGCACTTGCACATGCGAGATGCGACTTTTCGACGCGACCTGCCGCTGCCCCGTTGCTTCCCCGGACGGCAAAGGCCGAGCAAGTAGACAGGCCGCGTCATTGACCGCCTCCCTCCCACTGGCCTCTCAAGTGGCCAAGCAAAAGAGACGGATATCGTGGCGTGGCGGCCTCTTTTCTGGCGTCGTTCCCATCCGTCGTTCTACCATCGTCCATCCGTTCGTTCCACGGGCGCGGACCGCGACCCGTTCGGCCGCTCGCCCGTAGCCGCCTTCGTCCCCTTGGCCTCTGCCGTCCGCGTCGTCCGTCACACGCACAGCCCTTTTTTCCCCGCCCCCTCCCGAATAATTCACTCCCAGTCCCAGCCTGGGGCCCTCCTCCCACCTCACGTTGCAAAAATCGGAACCGGCTGCTCCGCCTACGTGCGCGCGTACGACCGGACCGGCGCGCGGCCGTCGCTGTCGCCGTATCGCGCTCGCATTCGCCGACTGTTCGTGTGATCCGAGGGGTGCGGCCGCGAAGTTTCCCAGAAACTTAACAGACTCCCGTGTCGAGGCACGCAAAGGCAAAGGCAAAGGCAAAGGCTCGGGGCGACGTCGACACTTTATATTAGACTCGAACAGCTGATTGACAGCCGAGTCGTCTCGTAGTCTCGTAGTGGTAGCGGGACACCACCACCGGAAGACGGAAGCCTTGTTGTGCACTGTCACTTGCGGTGGTGGTTTTGGCGTGCCGTCAAGGGGCGCCTGCACGTTTGTTCCGCTCTGCTTGGATGGAGCCTTGGGGTCGGTTTTGTTGTTTCCGGGGCCGTTTGGTTCCTTGTGAACTCTCGCTGCTTCGTGTGTTTGTGGTAGTAGTGATGGAGCACACTCAGACGCTGACGGATGGAGCTCGTTTGTGGCGTCTCCGGGGTTCCCGCTCGTCTTTGACAACCGGAGCTCACTCCGGTCACTCGTTTGCTTACCTCTATAAGCGTGTGTTTTGCAGCATGGTATCTTGCGGTTTTTTCACAGGAGTCACGAGGTAGTCCGATGAGATTTCTGTGCTCGGTAAAGACCCCGGAAATTTTGGTTAGGAGCGCTATAGATTCCGGGAGGAACGGGATTCCAATGCTATTTTGCAGAATGTCAGCTCGTTTGCGGAATGGGTGCTCCTCCGCCTCGATGATTTTGTGCCCAGAGGTGGGGGAGAACATTGGGTAACAGTGGCCGACCTTTTCTTTTCTTTTGAGGACACACCATGAAGAGGTGTATCGACACCACACAAGAAGAACCAAGTGGTTGATACGGCGCCTTTCGGATTACATCGTCAACACAACTTACCTTGTTCAACCTAAAGTCATGAGTAGCGAGGATACATAGAGCTCAAGGACGGTGTCATGATCAATACATACCCCAAGCCTCACAAAAGAGACTTGATGAGGCCCCCACCTTTAGCTTCCACTCTAGTAGAAGCACACTTGCTAACGAATGGAGTTCATTTGTGGTGCTTGCGGAGTTCTCGGGATGAACGGGATTCCAATATTCTTTTCTTTAGAGAAAGTCGGCCCGTTTGTGGGATCGATACTCCTCGTCTCCGGTGATCTCATCTAAGAGCATCTATAGTTGGACTTAACAAATCTGGTTCTTATACATCCGCATTCGGACGAGCCCTTCATATCTCGTATTCAGCCGCTGACGGATGGAGCTCATTTGTGGCGTCCGCGAAGTTCCCGTCCGTCCTGCACAACCGAAGCTCACTCGGGTGTCACACTCATCTACCCATAAGCGTGGGTTTGGCAGCAAGGTATCTTGGGTTTTCCTTCCAGCAGTCACGAGGTAATCTGATGAGATTTCTGCACTCACTAAAGGATCCAGAAAATTTGGTTAGGAACGCTAGATCCCTGGACAAACGGGATTCCAATATTCTTTTAGAGAAAGTCAGCCCGTTTGTGGGATCGATACTCCTCGTCTCCGGTGATCTCATCTAAAAGCATCTATAGTCGGACTTAACAAATCTGGTTCTTATACATCCGCATTCGGACGGGCCCTTCATATCTCGTATTCAGCCGCTGACGGATGGAGCTCATTTGTGGCGTCCGCGAAGTTCCCGTCCGTCCTGCACAACCGAAGCTCACTCGGGTGTCACACTCATCTACCCATAAGCATGGGTTTGGCAGCAAGGTATCTTGGGTTTTCCTTCCAGCAATCACGAGGTAATCTGATGAGATTTCTGCACTCAGTAAAGGATCCAGAAAATTTGGTTAGGAACGCTAGATCCCTGGACAAACGGGATTCCAATATTCTTTTAGAGAAAGTCAGCCCGTTTGTGGGATCGATACTCCTCGTCTCCGGTGATCTCATCTAAAAGCATCTATAGTTGGACTTGACAAATCTGGTTCTTATTCATCCGCATTCGGACGGGCCCTTCATATCTCGTATTCATCCGCTGACAAATGGAGCTCATTTGTGGTGTCTGCGAAGTTCCTGTCCGTCCTGCACAACCGGAGCTCACTCGGGTGTCACGCTCATCTACCCATAAGCGTGGGTTTGGCAGCAAGGTATCTTGGGTTTTCCTTCCAGCAGTCACGAGATAATCTGATGAGATTTCTGCACTCACTAAAGGATCCAGAAAATTTGGTTAGGAACGCTAGATCCCTGGACAAACGGGATTCCAATATTCTTTTAGAGAAAGTCAGCCCGTTTGTGGGATCGATACTCCTCGTCTCCGGTGATCTCATCTAAAAGCATCTATAGTTGGACTTGACAAATCTGGTTCTTATTCATCCGCATTCGGACGGGCCCTTCATATCTCGTATTCAGCCGCTGACAAATGGAGCTCATTTGTGGTGTCTGCGAAGTTCCCGTCCGTCCTGCACAACCGGAGCTCACTCGGGTGTCACACTCATCTACCCATAAGCGTGGGTTTGGCAGCAAGGTATCTTGGGTTTTCCTTCCAGCAGTCACGAGGTAATCTGATGAGATTTCTGCACTCACTAAAGGATCCAGAAAATTTGGTTAGGAACGCTAGATCCCTGGACAAACGGGATTCCAATATTCTTTTAGAGAAAGTCAGCCCGTTTGTGGGATCGATTATCCTCGTCTCCCATGATCTCATCTAAAAGCATCTATAGTTGGACTTGACAAATCTGGTTCTTATTCATCCGCATTCGGACGGGCCCTTCATATCTCGTATTCAGCCGCTGACAAATGGAGCTCATTTGTGGCGTCTGCGAAGTTCCCGTCCGTCCTGCACAACCGGAGCAAGGTATCTTGGGTTCTTCTTCCGGGAGTCATGAAGTAATCTGATAAGATTTCTATGCTTGGTAAAGGATCACTACTAGGAAAAAGCCTAGCAGTAGCACGGGTCTAAGGGCTATTAGTAGCGTGGGGCACCGCGCTATTGATACGGCGCTACAACTAACATTTAGCAGTAGCGCGCTTCGGCCCACGCTACTGGTAAGTGGCTTAGCAAGTAGTGTTTTCCAGTACATATTTGCTACGTATTTGCGATGTTTTTGTACAGATTTTATACAGTCTTCTAATCATATCATAAACTGGCAATATGCTCATCATATCATACACATAATAGTCTCATCATATCATCCAACACAAATCATGTCGTCACATCATAATCATGATATAGCTATACAAGTTACATGGCATGTCTCATCATACATAATGTAGTACTTCTTGAGGCACCGGTTCGTATCCCTCTCTCGCACTAGCGTGGACCTAAACTAACTACTTTCTGCTTCGGCTCTGCTATCTAACCCTCTATGGCTGTCGCTCGAAAATCGGTACACCTGGGCCTGACACTCCGGCCACTCGTCGTATACTCTTGGTGTAGCACTTCTTCACCATCGATGATCTATGTACCTGCATCGTCACATGAGTCAATAATATGCAACATATATAGTTGAGCAACAGAAAGAGACATACTTGGCAAAAATAGAAGCAACATCTCATAAGCATAAATAACAAAGTTCATAGTACCCAAAATGCCCTAACTAGAGTGATCTTCACTAGTTGAGGAGGACGGTTTAATTACATCACAAATAAAGTTTCGTCGTGCATAACTCAAAGTTTTGTCATAGAGAAAGTATGGACTAAATAGACAGTTTGTCATATATCGTCAATCACTCCAACATGTCGTGACATCCATCCAAGTCAGGGAGATAGTCCCCGAGCGCAGTGAAAGGCTTCAGGTCGAGACGCTGAGCCGATACGCGTGTTCGGACGTCTTCCCGCGACATTTGTCCTTCTTCATAGAACATCCCTGTTTTTTCGACGACCTCCTTCATGATGACTTGGGCAAGTTCGTGCTGGATGTGATAGAACTCAGCTCGAAGTCGATGATCCGAGATATCTCCTAGGTTCTTTGCCCATTGTAGAATATGGGCATCGCTGGATCTAGGTGACACCCGAAGGTTCTGATGATCCCGTCTGTACTCCAACATGTGGTGGATGACATAGAATCCATCACTAAGAGTACCACTTGGTTGCTGGATGCAGCAGACGCCGGTCTTATGGCCGAAGGTGGGCGCGCGGTTCCTTGTCTTCCTGGTCTTGATCTCTCCACCTCGTAGGCCATAGCTAAAGATAGCACTGTCAAGAACAGACTTGATGTGGGTGTAATACTTTTTCTTCATGTTCTTCAACGAGTCCAAGTAAAGAGCGTGGGAGAATCGAGGGTAAAGGATGATGAGGACGGCGCGCCCGCCACTGCCAAAATAAGTGCACCTCAAATTAGCCTCCACACGTGCAAATGAATGATTGAAATCGAAGGAAAGATATTTGCGGATGACTTACATGGGATGATAAGGCACGAGAATCACTTCCTTGTCCTTATTGGCGACCATGAAATCGGCGATGTAGTTACTCGTGTATTCATGGTGCTTTGGGCAGACTGCCAAGAAGCCCTCGTGCATGAAGTACGGGTCAACAACATAGATATAAGGTATCTGCTCAATCCTCATGATGTGGTTCATGTGCAAGGCAAAAAGACGGACAAACGTAAAATCCAACTTTTTCAAGTGAAACATGTCGAAGATGTAATCGAATCGAAGGAAGAACTTTTCCGTGGGGAATGTGTCGACGTACAACCTTTCCTGCGGCACGTTAACCACGTAGAGCGGGTATCCTGGATTTTTAAGGTGATCAGGCTTTTCTTTCTCCGCAGCACATCGTCATGAAGTCTCCTTAGATCGTTGTATATGGCCTTTACCGCTGCCTTAGGTAGGATCGGATCACCGGGGATATGACATTTTGCCGCACCAGGGATAGGTATACGGTCTTGAACCCGAGGCTGCTGAGGCGGCTGGATCATAGAAGCAGCTTTGTTGCCTTTCCTCGGTCTCTTCCTATGCTTCTTTGCTACTGGAAGTGACTCTATAATACGTTCATCCTCCGGCAATTCAGACACCAACTCATCACACTCAAACCATGAGTACTCATACTGTTGAGCCATCAATCCTCCGTCGTTAGACGCGCCAGTATTGAGATACCGTAGAGGGTCATCGTCATCCTTGTCGATGGCATTATGCATTGCTTCTTCGACGGGGGTGACATCATCAGCCACTAATGGAGCCTCTTTCTCACCCGACACGACAGGCGACGCTAGTTGGGTAGGTGGGGTGTTGGTGTTCATACCTTGCTAAGGCTTCTTGGTCGTGGGTGTGCTCCCGGCCGCCTCCAGACGAAGCAGACTCTTCGGCCACAACAGGACCCAATGCTTGCAATCGCCAAGCCGCCGCAGGGTCTCATTGTCATCTCCCCCTAGTTCTACCGAAGGAGCCAAATTCGCGTGGCCCAGTTCGACACTAGCCACAGAAACCTTGAAGACGTCAGGGGGGGGTCAGCCGGCTGTGGAACAATTGTTCCTTCGGCTTCATTATCGTCGCCTTCCCCATGTCCACCTTCTGGCCACTGATGGTGTACAGTATGGTGCACGATGTTAAGTTGTCCTGCAAAGACATGTCTGCGACGTGAGACATCCGAAAGGCAATGGAAACAGGAGATTATACATATATTAAAGAGGGCCGGTGTGACAGGTACCGTGAGGGCCTCGAGCTCCTCCAAAGAAGAAGCACCGCCGAGCACGTCCGAGACGGAGGACGAGCTGCTATGAGCAGGTGCGGGAGCCGACATAGGAGTAGGTGCGGGAGCCGGTGCAGGAGCAGGTGCGGGAGCCGGTGCAGGAGCAGGTGCCGGTGCAACGCTAGTCGAGCTGCTCCCCGAGAAGTTGAAAAGGGGAAAGTCCACTGCATCCTTATTTGGATTTTGTTTGGTCCAACTGAGGATAGCCGGAACCAAGACACTATACGAAGCTGTAATATCCTCTTTTGCAGCAGCTACCGCTGCTTGGACTATCTCAACTGATTTCTTATCAACCGCAATCGCAACCTTCTTGTTGATGTTTTCTTCATTTAACCTCCGTCTTTCCTTTCTCTCCTCCATGGTCTCACGGTAGTACTTCTTCCACGTGGTGCCGTCTTCGACGCCGTGCACGCGTCCATACGACGGTCGAGTGTCCACTGTGAGTTCTTTTAATATGTTCAAGGCCCAGTTGAATGGGGTGTCCCACTTGGGACTCGCCAATGCCTCAGACGACAAGTCGCTTTCGGCCACAATCATGTGCTACTCTTTCTGTAAAAGGAACAAGGATCGTTTACCAATATGACTAAACGTGCAGTCGAATTGATCAGAAGCTAAAATTAGGGGGTAAATTAAAAATTACCAGCAGTCTCATGAACTCCGTCGTGACTGCGACCGTCTCGAAAACCTTCTTGACTGGATCCCAATGGTACTGGGCCCTGATAATATCACGCTCCTGCGGAACGGTGAACTCCGCCAAGGGGTCTGGGATGCCCAGACTTTCGCGTTCCGCGTCCTCCTTGGTCCATATGGACCTCTTCCCCGTGTAACCACGACTTCTGAGGTGGTGGCACCCCATGTTGCTCTGTTGAAGCCTCTTCATGTGCTCCGACTTTTCTTTGGCACCTTCGGCAACGCAAGACGCCTTGAATATTTCAAACTTCTCTTCCGTGATTGTCGGATTATCCTTTACAATCTCGGAGTAGGGTTCCTTTTTATCGACGATCCTTGCTTTCACCCTTACTTTCCATGCGGACAATGCGCCGCTAAACTTGCCATGGCGCATCTATTTATCTTCTTCATTGTCGAGTCTTTATCTGGACTAGTATATTTGCTTTCATCCTGGCCCGGAACAAGAATACCTGGTGCAGCTTTGTTAGGAGGGGGTGCTTCATATCTGGCACCTTCTTTAGTTTCTCATCGTTTGTCACGCCCAATATGTGAACCTATCCAAAAGGAACTCGAAGGTCCCACCAAGGATAGACCCGCATATTGAAACGCTTTTGCAAGGTGGATATCAGTACATCAACATTACATAATACATGGGGATACATACATAAGGCATACAATGCCGCACGAATACAACAATACAATACATAAGAGCATCATCCGACTACGGATGAATCACAAACAGAAGCTAAAACGACATCCACCCTGCTAGCCCAGGCTGCCGACCTGGAACCTATCCCCTGATCGAAGCAGAAGCAGAAGAAGAACTCAACGCAAGCAAGCATCGCTCTCGCGTCATGATCATCGCATAACCTGTACCTGCAACTGTTGTTGTAGTAATCTGTGAGCCACGAGGACTCAGCAATCCCATTACCATGGGTATCAAGACTAGCAAAGCTTAAAGGGAAAGGAAGGGGTAAAGTGATGAGGCTGCAGCAGCGACTAAGCATATATGGTGGCTAACATACGCAAATGAGAGTGAGAAGAGAAACAAGCAGAACGGTCGTGAAACTAGCAATGATCAAGAGGTGATCCTGAACTCCTACTTACTTCAAACATAACCCAAAGACCGTGTTCACTTCCCGGACTCCGCCAAGAAGAGACCATCACGGCTACACACGCGGTTGATGCATTTTAATTCGGATCTGGTGTCAAGTTATCTACAACCGGACATTAACAAATTCCCATCTTCCTATAACCGCAGGCACGGCTTTCGAAAGATTATACCCTGCAGGGGTGTCCCAACTTAGCCCATGACAAGCTCTCGCGATCAACGAAGGAATAGACCTTCTCCCAGGAAGACCCGATCAGACTCGGAATCCCGGTTTATAAGACATTTCGACAATGGTAAAACAAGACCAGCAAGACCGCCCGATGCGCCGACAATCCCGATAGGAGCTGCACATATCTCGTTCTCAGGGCAACACCGGATGAGCAATCCGTACAACTAAAACCAGACCTCAAGTTTCCCTGAGGGGGCGCTGCAAAGGGCTCTAGTTCGGACCAACACTTAGACAAGCACTGGCCCGGGGGGCTGTAATAAAGATGACCCTTGGGTTAATTACTCCCAAGGGAAATATAGGTGGTGGTGAGGCAAATGGTAAAACCAAGGTTGGGCCTTGCTGGAGGAGTTTTATTCAAAGCGAACTGTCAAGGGGGTCCCATAAATCACCTGACCGCGTAAGGAACACAAAATCCGGGAACATAACACCGGTATGACGGAAACTAGGGCGGCAAGAGTGGAACAAAACACCAGGCATAAGGCCGAGCCTTCCACCCTTTACCAAGTATATAGATGCATTAATAATATAAGAGATATTGTGATATCCCAACATAATCCTGTCCACCATGGAGCAATCTTCAACTTCACCTGCAACTAGCAACGCTATAAGAGGGGTTGAGCAAAGCAGTAACATAGCCAAACAACGGTTTGCATAGGAAAGGTGTCAAAGGTTAGAGGTTCATGGCAACATGGGATGGCTCGACAAACAGATGATAGGTAGCGCAGCAAAGCGATAGAACGAAGCAACTAGCATAGCAATGATAGTAGTGAGATTCAGGGTAGCGGTCATCTTGCCTGAAATCCCGCTAGGAAGAAGAACGAGTCCATGAAGAAGACACGCGGAAGTAGTCGAACGAATCCTCACAATCGCAACATTACCGGAACTAAGAAGCGACACCGGAAAGAAACAAACAACATGGTAAACGCACAATCATAATCATGGCATGATGCACAATCAAGTATGATGCATGTCCGGTTTAATGAGGCATGGCATGGCAAACTGCAACACACAATACTACTAATTAAGTGGAGCTCAATATGCAACGAGTTGCATATTAACAAAACACCACATGCAATTATTTAGTTTGATCTCGGTTATGTACCCAACAATATTAAATGTTGTTAAACATGGCAAGAGGTGAGGCATATGAAAAACTACCTATCTAGACAAGTTTAAATGAGGCCGGAACAACAAACAATAATTCCGGAAAATCCCCATATGCATATTTTAGATTTGGTACTGTTCTGCCCTAAACACAATTTTATTGTTGTTAAACAGGAAAATAAAGTGCACCATGTTAAACTAGGCATTTTTCCACCCCATTTACATATAAAGTTTAATTAATTCCGAGCTACGGTTATTTAGTTATGAAATAAATCATTTTAACATGGCATTATGCAAAATAAATACAACCAGCATTTTAAACATTTTTAACATAGATGAAAGTGGCATATTATTAATATACACAATTTTCTGAGCATTTTAAATATATAAAACATTTTAATATGATGCACGGTTCATGAGTTATTATATGCATGAAGTTTAGGGTCCAATCTGCAAATCTGTAATTCCCTGGATAATTAGTAAAATCGCTGAACAGGAAAAAAACACTATGTGGGCCGAATCTGAACAGAGCTGGGGCTGGGGGCCTCACCCATGGGCTTGGCCCAGGTCGGCGTGGAGGCTGGAGGCAGGCCAGGCGGTGGAAGGAGCTGGGCTGGGCTGACGGTTGGGCTGCGGGGCCCACGCGCGAACGGGGCCGGTCCAAGCGGGCACTCGTCGTGCCCCTCGTCCTCCCGCACGAGGAGGGGAAGGGGCAGCCATGGCAGAGGGCGCTGCGGCGCCGGAGCGTAGGGAGGCCGGGAGGGGACCGGGGCAGGTCCGACGAACTGCGGAACGGACCGATCCGGCCATGATGGGGCCGGATCCGGCCTGCGGAGGGGTCGGCGGCGCTGCCTCGGAGCTCCGGCGGCGGCGGCAACCTGCGGGAGAGAGAGAGGCAGTGAGGAAGGAGAGAAGAAGGGCGGTGAGGTCGGGGCTCACCAGATCTGACGCAGCTCCGGCGGGGTCGCCGTGGTGCAGGCGGCGGCGAGAGGCCTGGAGGCGGCGGGGTTCGATCTGGATCGGGAGCTCCTCTACCGATCTGGATCGATCGAGCGAGCGGGTGAGGAGGCGAGGCGCTCGGGCGCTCGGGCGGAGAGAGCGGGATGCGGGCTCGGGCGGGCCTCCCAGGGCCCGATCTGGGTGCTAGCGGCGCTGACTGGTGGGGGGGAGCAAGGCAGGGACATGTGGCGCGAGGGGATTGGAGGGGAGCTGCGGCTGGCTGAGGTGGCGCCCTAGGAGTGGCTGGAAGGACGTGGCGACGGCGGCGCCAAGTGGCGGAGGTGGGATGGGCCGGCGCGGAAAACAAGGAGAAGGTGGGAGGTGGCGGCTGCGGGAGGTTAGGGGAGGCTAGGGGCAGGTGAAGGCTAGGGATGCCCAAATTAGGAAGGAGGGGTGTTTATATAGGGGTAAGGCTAGGGTTAGGGGGGTTTTGGAGGGGTTTCGGACCCTCGGATCTCGATCTGGCGGCTCCAGACGCGAAGGGGGGTATGTTGGACCTAGGGGGCTGTGAAGAGGAGTTGGGCCGAGAGGAGGGAAGAGAAGTGCGGCCCGGCGGTAGTTTCGGAGACCGAAACGTCCGACGATTAAACCGACTATATCGCGGTTATAAATATAACGGTTGGGCAGTCAAACGGACTACGAATGCGACGAAACTTGGCAGGCGGCCTGTCTACACTATAATAAGACCGCACGACAGGTTGCAACCCATTCCGAGAACACTTTTATGCCACTTATAAAATAATATTTCGGAGGTGCCGCCGGCGCGTGCAAGTGTGTCTGGGCTCAGAACGGACAACGGAGAGAACCGGCGGAACCCTAATGGATGCAAGTTTTATGAAAACGATGCCAATGCAATGCGAATGATGACATGAGACGAGATGCATAACAAGAACAAAATGCAAAACAATAGATAAAACCCAACCACGGAGGAAATATCATATAGCATCTCCGGAAAAGGCAAGAGTCGGAGTTACGAATATGGAAAGTTGTATCCGGGGCGTTACAACACTCCACCACTACGAAGGATCTCGTCCCGAGATCTAGGATGGCACCGGAGCGAAACGGAAGAGGAAGATAAGCGGTAAAACTAAGTTGCTTCTTCGACCAATGAGTGAAACCACGAACCTTGAGAGGTTGACAATTAGAGATGAACGAGATTGCAAACAATAACAAAATGCAAAACAACAGATAAAACCCAACCACGAAGGAAATATCATATAGCATCTCCGAAAAAGGCAAGAGTCGGAGTTACGAATATGGAAAGTTGTATCCGGGGAGTTACGAATATGGAAAGTTGTATCCTCCGTCGTTAGACGCGCCAGTATTGAGATACCGTAGAGGGTCATCGTCATCCTTGTCGATGGCATCATGCATTGCTTCTTTGACGGGGGTGACATCATCGGCCACTAATGGAGCCTCTTTCTCACCCGACACGACAGGCGACGCTAGTTGGGTAGGTGGGGTGTTGGTGTTCATACCTTGCTAAGGCTTCTTGGTCGTGGGTGTGCTCCCGGCCGCCTCCAGACGAAGAAGACTCTTCGGCCACAACAGGACCCAATGCTTGCAATCGCCAAGCCGCCGCAGGGTCTCATTGTCATCTCCCCCTAGTTCTACCGAAGGAGCCAAATTCGCGTGGCCCAGTTCGACACTAGCCACAGAAACCTTGAAGACGTCAGGGGGGGTCAGCCGGCTGTGGAACAATTGTTCCTTCGGCTTCATTATCGTCGCCTTCCCCATGTCCACCTTCTGGCCACTGATGGTGTACAGTATGGTGCACGATGTTAAGTTGTCCTGCAAAGACATGTCTGCGACGTGAGACATCCGAAAGGCAATGGAAACAGGAGATTATACATATATTAAAGAGGGCCGGTGTGACAGGTACCGTGAGGGCCTCGAGCTCCTCCAAAGAAGAAGCACCGCCGAGCACGTCCGAGACGGAGGACGAGCTGCTATGAGCAGGTGCGGGAGCCGACATAGGAGTAGGTGCGGGAGCCGGTGCAGGAGCAGGTGCGGGAGCCGGTGCAGGAGCAGGTGCCGGTGCAACGCTAGTCGAGCTGCTCCCCGAGAAGTTGAAAAGGGGAAAGTCCACTGCATCCTTATTTGGATTTTGTTTGGTCCAACTGAGGATAGCCAGAACCAAGACACTATACGAAGCTGTAATATCCTCTTTTGCAGCAGCTACCGCTCCTTGGACTATCTCAACTGATTTCTTATCAACCGCAATCGCAACCTTCTTGTTGATGTTTTCTTCATTTAACCTCCGTCTTTCCTTTCTCTCCTCCATGGTCTCACGGTAGTACTTCTTCTACGTGGTGCCGTCTTCGACGCCGTGCACGCGTCCATACGATGGTCGAGTGTCCACTATGAGTTCTTTTAATATGTTCAAGGCCCAGTTGAATGGGGTGTCCCACTTGGGCCTCGCCAATGCCTCAGACGGCGAGTCGCTTTCGGCCGCAATCATGTGCTACTCTTTCTGCAAAAGGAACAAGGATCGTTTACCAATATGACTAAATGTGCAGTCGAATTGATCAGAAGCTAAAATTAGGGGGTAAATTAAAAATTACCAGCAGTCTCATGAACTCCATCGTGACTGCGACCGTCTCGAAAACCTTCTTGACTGGGTCCCAATGGTACTGGGCCCTGATAATGTCACGCTCCTGCGGAACGGTGAACTCCGCCAAGGGGTCTGGGATGCCCAGACTTTCGCGTTCCGCGTCCTCCTTTGTCCATATGGACCTCTTCCCCGTGTAACCACGACTTCTAAGGTGGTGGCACCCCATGTTGCTCTGTTGAAGCCTCTTCATGTGCTCTGACTTTTCTTTGGCACCTTCGGCAACGCAAGACGCCTTGAATATTTCAAACTGCTCTTCCGTGATTGTCGGATTATCCTTTACAATCTCAGAGTAGGGTTCCTTTTTGTCGATGATCCTTGCTTTCACCCTTACTTTCCATGTGGACAATGCGCCGCTAAACTTGCCATGGCGCATCTATTTATCTTCTTCATTGTCGACGTCGAGTCTTTATCTGGACTAGTATATTTGCTTTCATCCTGGCCCAGAACAAGAATACCTGGTGCAGCTTTGTTAGGAGGGGGTGCTTCATATCTGGTACCTTCTTTAGTTTCTGATCGTTGAAGGTGGCGGTTGTCCGTAGGATGCAGCCTATTTGATTGCCATACCATGCGCGCCCTTCTACAGGAAATTTTGGCTCAAAATTGCCGAAGTCCACCTCCGTGACCACTAGTCTAGTAGTGAAGAGCTGGTTTGGGCGTCGTATCCTCTTCGGTTTCGGTTCTATACCGGTTTCACTAGTCTCGGTGCCGGTCTGGGTCTCAGCGCCAGTCTCAGCGCCGGTCTCGATGTCGGTCTCAGTCTCGGATGTGACAGGTGGGCCCTACAACAACCGTTGCTCGTCGAGAAGGTTCAAATAAGCGTGTGCCGCCTCGTAGACGCTGCAATCACCAGAACCCTGTCCTTCATCGTTGCTATCCATGTTTCCTACGATTAAATCTAGTCAATTAATTGTAGACCTAATAAAATTAATAGTGACACAAAAAGGCCTATGTTTTGCAGGAACGTTGATTCATTTCTGGTGCGGCAAATCCTGGGCACTCGATATGTCCTAGTTTGTAGCACAAGTCACGACGAAATTCACGGAAAATTTCGGCATGACCTTTGCTAAAAAGTGGACAAATCGAGCACCTAAAATTTGCCGGAACGGAAATGAATCAACATTCCGACAAAACATAGGCCACTTGGCTTCATTCCCTGGAAACAACAAAAGGCCACTTGGGCACAATTGAACCACTTCAATGTTGCATATAACAGGACCACTTAAGAACATGTACATGAGCAACTACAACAATAGATAAACATGAGCAAACACTATTGAGAAATTTGCATATAACATGACCACTTCAAATTTGCATCTCCTAGTGTTTGACACTTCAAGAAAATCTACACAAATTTCAAATTATGAACCCTAGAACTCAATTCAAATTATGTCCTAAATTTCTGTCATAATAAAAAATTAGTAAAAATTAATAACCTAGTACACTTATAGCACTGATAGAAATTTATATTTTTATACTGAGTTTTTTCTCTAAACTAAACCCTACTGCCCTAATTAACATATAGTTAAACCCTATTGCCCTAACCCTACTGCCCTAGTACTTAAGCATCTACAAGTACTAACTAATTAGATGAACCCTAGCTCGCTACTTAAGCATCTACAACTACTTAAGCACCCATTGATGAACCCTAGGAATTATACAACTACTTAAGCATACATTGGGTGTAGAACAACTATACAAGTACTTAAGCAACTATATATACAACCCTATAATACATTTAGTTAACTACTTAAGCATATACAAGTTTGTCCTAAAAATAATATTTAGTTAAGTACTTAAGCATATACAAATTTTTCCTAAAAATTCAGTTAATTACTAATTTCATACATTTAGGTCATTCATTTAACTTCACCTAATTAACCTAGTAAAACCTTACTTCCCTAACTAAAATACATCTGATTAACATCTACTAGTACCACTACTGCCCTAACCTAATTAACATCTAATAGTACCACTATATATACTACTAGCAGCACTGTTGCAACATTTTATTCATTTTGTTCTTCTAAAAAAACAACTATGAAAACAAAACCATAATTAAATATTTGCTCTAACTAAATTTTGCTCTAAACCCTACCGCCCTAGTTAAACCCTACAGCCCTAACTAAATATTTGCTTTAAACTAATTTTCTCTCTCTAACCTAGCCAACCTAGTTTACCTAGCTAGTTAACCTAATGAACCTAATTAACCTAGCTAGTTAACCTAGCTAGTTAACCTAGTTAGTTAACCAAATTAACCTACCTAGTTAACCTACTTAACCTAGCTAATTCCTAGGGTTCATAACTAAATTCACCTAAGTTAACTAACCTAGAGAGGAGGGGTGGGGCTTACAGAGAGGAGGGCGTTGAGGGTAGCTCGGGGGAACGGTTGCGAGGAGGTGCTCAGGGGAGACGGTGGCGCGGAGGGTGGCTCTGGTGGCGTCTACGGCGGCTCCGGTGATGGCGACGGAGGCTGGGCAACGAGGGAGCAGGGGCGGCAAGGAGCGGACGAGGGTGGCTCCGGGGGCGTGCTGCTCCAGTGGCGGCTCTGGTGACGGCGACGGAGGCAGGGGCAACAAGGGAGCATGGGCAGCAAGGGAGAGGTTGGGGAGACGCGAGAAGAATGAGAAATTGGGGGAAGGAGGGACTCCCGCGCAGGGGCAAGTCAAATTTAGTAGTAGCGTTTTTACCCAACAAGTGCTATAGCTACTTAGCTAGTTTTTTGGAAGAACGATCTGCTGCTATAGATAAGTTAGCTATAGCGCGTCTTAGTGAAAATGCGCTATAGCTAAAGTAGCTATAGCGCTTTCGTCAAAACACGCTGCTGCTATTGCTTTCATTTTTTCATTTTCCTTTTTTTCCTTTCCTTTTCTTTTTTTTCTTTTCTTTTCCTTTTATTAGTTGCAGCACTATTGCCTTAAAATGCGTTGCTACTATTTTGTTAGTAGTAGTGCGGTTTCTAGAAGGGCGCTAGTACTATACCAAGCCTGGCAGCAACGGTTAGAACAGTCATAGTACCAACTGTTGGAAATATGCCCTAGAGGCAATAATAAAATGGTTATTATTATATTTCCTTGTTCCTGATAATTGTCTGTTATTCATGCTATAATTGTATTAACCAGAAACTGTAATACATGTGTGAATACATAGACCGTAATATGTCCCTAGTAAGCCTCTAGTTGACTGGCTCATTGATCAATAGATGGTTGTGGTTTCCTAACCATGGACATTGGATGTCGTTGATAACGGGATCACATCATTAGGAGAATGATGTGATGGACAAGACCCAATCCTTAGGATAGCACAAGATCGTGTAGTTCGTTTGCTAAGAGCTTTTCTAATGTCAAGTATCATTTCCTTAGACCATGAGATTGTGCAACTCCCGGATACCGTAGGAATGCTTTGGGTGTACCAAACATCACAACGTAACTAGGTGGCTATAAAGGTGCACTACAGGTATCTCCGAAAGTGTCTGTTGGGTTGGCACGAAACGAGATTGGGATTTGTCACTCTGTATGACGGAGAGGTATCTCTGGGCCCACTCGGTAAGGAAACAAGTAAAGAGACGGTAATGCATCATCATAATGAGCTCAATGTGACTAAGGAGTTAGTCACAGGATCATGCGTTATGAAACAAGTAAAGAGACTTGCAGGTAATGAGATTGAATGAGGTATGGGGATACCGATGATTGAATCTCGGGCAAGTAACATACTGGTGGACAAAGGGAATTGTATACGGGATTGATTGAATCCCCGACATCGTGGTTCATCTGATGAGATCATTGTGGAACATGTGGGAGCCAACATGGGTATCCAGATCCCGCTGTTGGTTATTGGACGGAGAGATGTCTCGGTCATGTCTACATGGTTCCCGAACCCATAGGGTCTACACACTTAAGGTTCGGTGACGCTAGAGTTGTTATGGGAAATAGTATGTGGTTGTCGAAGGTTTTTTGAAGTCCCGGATGAGACCTCGGATGTCACGAGGAGTTTCGGAATGGTCCAGAGGTAAAGATTTATATATGGGAAGTCCAGTTTCAGTCACCGGAATGGTTTCGGGGGTTATCGGTATTGTGCCGGGACAATCGAAAGGTGTCCGGGGGTCCACCGAATGGGGCCACATGCCCTGGGGGACTTAATGGGCTGAACAAGGGTGGTAACCAGCCCCCTAGTGGGCTGGTGCGCCCCTCAAGGGCCCAAGGTGCCTAGGGTTGGAAACCCTAGGGGATGGGGGCGCCTCCCACCCAACTTGGGGGGCAAGTCCCCCCCTTGCTCCCCCCTTGTAGATGGGGTCTAGGGGGGCCCTCTCCCCCTCCCCTATAAATAGGGGGGGGGGGGGGGTGGGAGGGCTGCCACACCCTTCCCCTGGCGCAGCCCTTCCCTCCTCCAACACCTCCTCCTCCTCCTCCTCCGTAGAGCTTGGTGAAGCCCTGCAGGAATACTACAAGCTCCACCACCATGCCGTCGTGTTTCCGGAGCTCTCCCTCAACTTCTACTCTCCCCTTGCTGGATCAAGAAGGAGGAGACGTCCCCGGGCTGTACGTGTGTTGAACGCGGAGGCGCCGTTCGTTCGACGCTAGGTCGGATCTTTCGCGATTTGAATCGCCGCGAGTACGACTCCATTAACTGCGTTCTTGTAACCCTTCCGCTTAGCGATCTTCAAGGGTATGAAGATGCACTCCCTCTCTCTCTCTCTCGTTGCTAGCATCTCCTAGATTGATCTTGATGACACGTAGGAAAATTTTGAATTACTGCTACATTCCCCAACACCAACGCGTTTTATGAGGGAAGCGCTACTACTACTTGGATAGCAGTAGCGTGCTACTTCGTCCCGCGCTACTATTACGTAGCAGTAGCGCCTTGATTTAACAGCCGCTACTCATAAGTCTCTGTGTATAAGCTTTTTCCTAATAGTGGATCCAGAAAATTTGTTTAGGAACGCTAGATCCGGGGATGAACGGGATTCCAATATTTTTTAGAGGAAGTCAGCTCGTTTGTGGGATCGATACTCCCCGTCTCCGGTGATCTCATCTAAGAGCATCTATAGTCGAACTTGACAAATCTGGTTCTTATACATCCGCATTCTGACGGGCACTTCATATCTCGTATTCAGCCGCTGATGGATGGAGCTCATTTGTGGCATATGCGAAGTTTCCGTCCATCTTGCACAACTGGAGCTCACTCGGGTGTCACACTCATCTACCCATAAGCGTGTGTTTGGCAGCAAGGTATCTTAGTTTCTTCTTCTGGGAGTCATGAAGTAATCTGATAAGCTTTCTACGCTTGGTAAAGGATCCATGAAATTTGGTTAGGAACGCTAGATCCCGGGATGAACGGGGTTCCAATATTCTTTTTTTAGAGAAAGTCAGCTCGTTTGTGGAATCGATACTCCCCGTCTCTGGTGATCTCATCTAAGAGCATCTATAGTCGGACTTGACAAAGTTGGTTCTTATACATCCGCATTCGGACGGGCCCTTCATATCTCGTATTCAGCCACTGACGGATGGAGCTCATTTGTGGTGTCTGCAAAGTCCCCGTCCGTCGTGCACAACTGGAGCTCACTCGGGTGTCACACTCATCTACCCATAAGCGTGGGTTTGGCAGTAAGGTATCTTGGGTTTTTCTTCCAGCAGTCACGAGGTAATCTGATGAGATTTTTGCACTCACTAAAGGATCCAGAAAATTTGGTTAGGAACGCTAGATCCCAGGACAAACGGGATTCCAATATTATTTTACAGAAAGTCAGCTCGTTTGTGGGATCGGTGCTCCTCGTCTTTGGTGATATGGTGCCAAGAGATGGAGGAGAACCAATCCCACAGAGGTTCTCCTCTGCCTCGATGATTTTTTTCCCAGAGGCGGGGGAGAATATTGGGTGGTAGTGTCCGACCTTTTCTTTTCTTTTAAGGACACACCATGGAGAGGTGTATCGACATCACACAAGAAGAACCAAGTGGTTGATACGACGCCTTTCAGATCACATTGTCAACACAATTTACCTTGTTCAACCTAAAGTCACGAGTAGCGAGGATACATAGAGCTCAAGGACGGTGTCATGATTAATACCATAAAACCAAGGACGCACGACTACAACTTGAGTTCCAAATGGATCAAGACACCATTCGCACAATGCGCCTAGGAATCAATGAGTGAACAACAACAGGAACCACCAAGACCCGACCAAGACGTCGTCCAAGCGGCATTCACAACAATGTATACTGCGCCCGGAACATGCCCCAAGAACAACCATCATCAAAATGAGGCACTACCCCAAGCCTCACCATAGAGACTTGATGAGGCCCTCACCTTTAGCTTCCACTCTAGTAGAAGCACACTTGCTAAGAATGGAGTTCATTTGTGGCGCTTGCAGAGTTCTCGTCGGTCCTGCACAATCTCTGCTCACTCAGGACACTAAGCAACCTATAAGCGTGAGTTTGGCACCAAGGTATCTTAGGTTTATTTTATTCAGGAGTCGCAAGGATATAAGATTTATGCGCTCGATAGGAGCATCTACAACCGAACCCCTCAAAATAGTCGTGTTATGAAAAAATTGCCATACAATTGGACACCTTATACCCAGCCCAAATGTTCGAACTGTATAGCACAGCTAATTCCTAGCCCACATATGAACTGTCTCATCCGCATCGTCGCCACTGTAACCCCGTCACCGTCCCCAACCCATTGCTCTGCCATCAGAGGCCCCAACCCACGACACCGTCGTTTGTGCCGCCACCAAACTCTGCCCTACATGTCAAACTCCTCCGGACATACACCTCGCCCTCTGTATGTTCGATGAAATGCCCAAGCAATTTTTTAATTCTTTTGCTTAGTTGTAGGCAAATGGTGCATTCGTCGGACGATGACTATAGGAACAAGGACCTTGAAGAATTCATATACAAAGAGTTAGTCGATTCGTCGGATTCGAACAAGGAAGATACTGAAATGATGACGATGAGCATCCAAGAAGAAATGAATAAGAAGAGGAGCATGTTCTAAACTTCAAGGGTTCAATAAAACGATGGGAGAGTTGTTCCTCGGAATAAGATCGTTGGTACGCGGCTTCTCTACAAGGAGTACTTCACAGTTGATTGCATACATTGAGAATGAAAGAACTGGTCTGAAAGGTTTGCGTGGGCATTACCAACGTAACACCAAAAAGGCCACCATCATAATTGAAGCAGTTGCATCAAAAGACTTGCGGATTTGTCATGCTTTTTTTCAACAGACATGGCTCTCATATTGACGTTAATATGCTCTAGTGATCTCCTTTGTTCAAGAGACTTTATGATGGGGATGTTCCGGCGTTTCTGAAGACTATATCGGAGACCCGAGGTAGGAAACAATCTCTCTTTGCACAAATGCAAGAAGGTGCTAGAAAAGATGCCGAGAGGGCATTCAGAGTGCTCGAACATCATTGTGGTATTGTTCATGCAGCTGCAATTATGTGAAAACTGAAAATACTTTGGCGGCTGATGACATATTATGTAATCTTGCACAACATGATTGTGGAGGATGAGGATGAGCCCACACACATGATTTTGAGAGGCCCGAAATATAAGTCCACCTCCCGAAACAAGATGCAAAGCATGTTGCATACTTTTAACTATGCATTGACAACTTCAAGATGAAAGAGTGTTCAGGCAAATACTTAATTTTTTTCCGGGGATAGGCAAATACTTAATGATCTTGTGGGACATATATGAATCCACACTAAAATATGAATAGATTTTATGTTTGAATTATGAACTCTGAGTAATTTTTAGGTTTGAACAATGAACCTTTATGTATGAATAAATGTAATTTGTGTGCAGTGTTTGTTGTTACGTAATCCATGTGTATGCGTTTGCATTGATTTGCGGTTTTGAAAATAAGGATTTGAATTACAAAGGAGGACATTTAAAAGCAGACAAGCATTGACGCGTCAGCAGACATTTAGGGCCAGATTTGATCCGTCCGATTTGTAGATGCTCTAAGAGCAACTCTAGTAGACCCCGCAAAAATTTTACCCGCAAAATGCGTTTGCGGTTCCATGAAGATCGCGTTTGCGGGTCGAAAACTAGTGCGGCCGAACAAAACTCACATCTAAACCTGCATAATTTGAAAACACACTTTCGCGGGAGAAATTGCACAAACATAGTTCATCACATACTACATAGTTCATCACATGATCAACAAACTACAAGCATAGTTATACTACATACTAAGTTAAACTAGTACTAGAGGGGTCGGATCTGACGGCGGCGAGGTCGCGGCAAAATGGACGACGCCGTGGAGGAGCAGGTCGACGTACACAGCCGCCTGCTCCGCGCGGATGCGGCGCCACTCCTCGGCCTTCTCCTTGCACTGGTGGAAAAAGGGCCTTTGGTCGCGGTTCGCAACTGCCATTAGTCGCGGTTGCGCAACCGCGACCAAACAGGCGTGACTAAAGGCC
>NC_041385.1:755081696-755083266 GCF_002162155.2 Triticum dicoccoides
TGCAGGGAGCGAGATGTATATTATAGAGCTGTTCCACGACTACAAGATGGTTGAGAACCGTCCTGTACTGGAGCAGGCTCATTAGATAATATGCATTGTTCACTGGTGGAAAAAGGGCCTTTGGTCGCGGTTCGCAACTGCCATTAGTCGCGGTTGCGCAACCGCGACCAAACAGGCGTGACTAAAGGCCCCCCCTTTAGTCGCGGTTGCTTAAGAACCGCGACTAAAGGCCCGTCCACGTGGGCGCCAGGCGGCCGTCGGGGCGGAGGACCTTTAGTCGCGGTTCTTCTGGCCAACCGCGACTAAAGGCCGCCGCAGATTTAGGGTTTTAGCCCCCCCTAAACCTGTTTTCTGTTTAATTTGTATTGTTTTATTTCTTTTGTGCTTTATTTTAATTTTGAAGGAGTTTCACATATTCTACGGTACTACATACATGCATATGAATGTACAATTTCAAACAAATTTGAAATTAGAACCAAAAAGAATTCAAGAGGAATATACAATATATATTCAATATCATCGGATGACCATATACAATTTTGAACAAGTTTCCATACATAATTTAATGCATATAAAGTTCTACGTCCTCGTAATGGTGTTCTCCTTTAGGATGGAGGACTTCCCTCCTGAACCATCCAGCTAGTTCCTCTTGAAGTGGTCGGAAGCGAGCTTCTGGACTAAGCATAATCTGGAGGTTATTCCTCTGAGCATTGGTATCACTCGGAACCCGCCGCTCAGAGGTGTATCTCCGGATCATCTCACAGACATAGTATGCACATAGATTGGTCCCCACTGGCTGAATATCCTCACCATTCTTAGCCTTTGACCTTTTGAATTCTAGCTCTTTTTTGAATTCATCGACCTTTGTATCTACGAACCGTCTCCAAACCCTACGAGGCAAAGAAAATTAAATGAACAAGAGAGTTATTAGTTACTTGATATTAGGAAATGAACGAAATAGGCCGATCGATATAGAGCGCAAATGAATGAAAATAATTACTTCTGCAACATTCTTCTCATGCCGCCCCAAAGCTTTGGATCCTTATTCAGAGAGTCGTGGATGAGACATTCTGAGGTGTCAACTTTAATTACTAGCAGAATCCAGTGGAACCTGCGGACACGATACATGCACAGTACGTCATGCATAACTCATCGATTAGCCGGCCATATACCATGCATGGAGTAAACAAAAGTGAATGTGCTCAAGACAGAAACACTCACCCAAAATGGTAAGGAAATAGAATATCACTTTTGAGTTCCTGCTTTGTAAGAAACTGCCACAGGTCTGCCTCCATGTCGGCGGGGTGATGCTCCAACACATATCCATTAACGATGTGTGGGTCAATGAACCCAACATCATGGATGTTCCTTACTCTGCATTCCTTAATCTTCATTCTGCATGTATAATAGCGGACACAACAATATAGTTAGGACATATATATAGTGCAGGCAATATGAACGAGATGGGGTAGAAATAAATCACTTACAGAACGTAGCAACTGATGATAGATTTGTCGAGCTCGCGCAGATTGAAAAGCTGGAACAATTCACTCAGATGAATTTGTACATA
>NC_041385.1:755083276-755088013 GCF_002162155.2 Triticum dicoccoides
TCGCAACTGCCATTAGTCGCGGTTGCGCAACCGCGACCAAACAGGCGTGACTAAAGGCCCCCCCTTTAGTCGCGGTTGCTTAAGAACCGCGACTAAAGGCCCGTCCACGTGGGCGCCAGGCGGCCGTCGGGGCGGAGGACCTTTAGTCGCGGTTCTTCTGGCCAACCGCGACTAAAGGCCGCCGCAGGTTTAGGGTTTTAGCCCCCCCTAAATCTGTTTTCTGTTTAATTTGTATTGTTTTATTTCTTTTGTGCTTTATTTTAATTTTGAAGGAGTTTCACATATTCTACGGTACTACATACATGCATATGAATGTACAATTTCAAACAAATTTGAAATTAGAACCAAAAAGAATTCAAGAGGAATATACAATATATATTCAATATCATCGGATGACCATATACAATTTTGAACAAGTTTCCATACATAATTTAATGCATATAAAGTTCTACGTCCTCGTAATGGTGTTCTCCTTTAGGATGGAGGACTTCCCTCCTGAACCATCCAGCTAGTTCCTCTTGAAGTGGTCGGAAGCAAGCTTCTGAACTAAGCATCATCCAGAGGTTATTCCTCTGAGCATTGGTATCACTCGGAACCCGCCGCTCAGAGGTGTATCTTCGGATCATCTCACAGACATAGTATGCACATAGATTGGTCCCCGCTGGCTGAATATCCTCACCATTCTTAGCCTTTGACCTTTTGAATTCTAGCTCTTTTTTGAATTCACCGACCTTTGTATCTACGAACCGTCTTCAAACCCTACGAGGCAAAGAAAATTAAATGAACAAGAGAGTTATTAGTTACTTGATATTAGGAAATGAACGAAATAGGCCGATCGATATAGAGCGCAAATGAATGAAAATAATTACTTCTGCAGCATTCTTCTCATGCCGCCCCAAAGCTTTGGATCCTTATTCAGAGAGTCGTGGACGAGACATTCTGAGGTGTCAACTTTAATTACTAGCAGAATCCAGTGGAACCTGCGGACACGATACATGCACAGTACGTCATGCATAACTCATCGATTAGTCGGCCACATACCATGCATGGAGTAAACAAAAGAGAATGTGCTCAAGACAGAAACACTCACCCAAAATGGTAAGGAAATAGAATATCACTTTTGAGTTCCTGCTTTGTAAGAAACTGCCACAGGTCTGCCTCCATGTCGGCGGGGTGATGCTCCAACACATATCCATTAACGATGTGTGGGTCAATGAACCCAACATCATGGATGTTCCTTACTCTGCATTCCTTAATCTTCATTCTGCATGTATAATAGCGGACACAACAATATAGTTAGGACATATATATAGTGCAGGCAATATGAACGAGATGGGGTAGAAATAAATCACTTACAGAACGTAGCAACTGATGATAGATTTGTCGAGCTCGCGCAGATTGAAAAGCTGGAACAATTCACTCAGATGAATTTGTACATAGTAATGTTTGAAGTGATGCTCATATCTAACTTCCGCATAAATATATTCTTTGGCGTTTTTATTTTTTATGTAACCCTTGTACCATTTCAGCAGACCTTTCATTTATGGAGGTAGATCCTCTTCCTGCGCAGGCTCGACGAGAGGCCCATTCTTCACATATGTAATTACTACCTCCTTCACTGGCGCCTCATCAAGGCCTAACAGTTCACGAAGAGTAATACCTAAGTTGGCCGCTTGTTCTCTGGCACTCGTTACAGTCAATCCATGTGCTGCCGCAGCTGCTATGATATCGGGGTCATCCGGACCGGCGGCTTTCACTATAAGCGGGGCAATCGATTGTTTACTTTGTTCCCCGAGCTGGGCAACTCATTTCCCGCTTTTTTTACTTTCTAATTCCGTTTTCTCGGCCTCCTCCAAGGCTTTGTTCTCCTGGTTCTCCGCCCGCTCTTTCTTCTCCTTCAACATGAGTGCCTGCCTACGAAGTTCACGTGCATAGTCGTCAGGCAGATTCTTCGCGGCTTGGGACGGTGTGCTCAAAAATGACTTAGCCCACTTCTTTTGCTCATCAGAAAATACTGGCTTGGGCTCGGGCTCTCTTTTCTTCTTGCAGTCCGCCTTCCATTTCTCATGATCAGCAGCCGCGGCCGCGGCAGTTTCCTCGGCACTACGTTCCCAAGGCCTTGTGGGGAGAGGCTTCAGTGATGGCTCCGGTACCTTTGTGGTCTTAGGTACATAAGGGTCCGGGTTAATAATCCAGGACTGCTTCTGCTTCTTTGCCGGAGGTGGATTGGGGGGCGGCGTCTGATCACCCGCCGGACGAGGACTGGGGGGCGGCGTCTGATCACCCGCCGGACGTTGTGGACTGGGGGGCGTCGGCTGACGTGACGGAGGTGTAGGTGAACCGCCACCACCACCACCACCGTAGGGGGGTGGACTTTTTATCCTTGGCGCCTCGCCTGGAAACTTGATAAACTTCTTTTGCCATAGAATGAAATGGCGCTTGACATCTCCAAGTCTTTTCTCCCCTTCAGGTGTAGCAATGTCAATCTCCAGGTCCTCAAACCCTTGGACTATGTCCTCCACCGTGACACGAGCATAGCCATCTTGAATGGGGTTGTTGTGGTGGAGTGCTCCAGGTAAACATGGCAAAGCACTGCCGATGGCTACCTTCATGGACATGTTCCCGATAGGATAATACAGATGACATTCTTTCATCTCCTTTATATCGTCCACGGGGTAGCGAGGAGGCTCCGGTGCAGTAATTTCGACCATCAGAGGCTCCGGTGCAGTAATTTCGACCACCAGAGGCTCCGGTGCAGTAATTTCGATCGTCGGTGCATCTGCACCAGCCGATGGGGCCTCCATGGAAGCCACACTGCTTCTCCGCTGCTGGCTTCTGAGATCCGCTGGATGATCTTCATGCTGCGCCCGAGCTGCATCTCTTTCGGCTACTAGTACACTCACGGTTTTCTTCATCACATCCATTTCCGATGCCAACCGCGCCACAACATCTGCTTCCCGATCCATCTTTCTCTTCCGGCTTCTGTAACCGTACGGGTCATCATTCTGGGGGAACCCTATTTTCCACGGAATGTGCCCCATGCCTCGTACACGTTCTCCGTGTTCAGGATTCCCGAGGGCTTTTGTCAGCGCGTCGTTCTCTCTGTTGAACTTGATCTTCCCCTCTTGAGCATCCCTCATTGCGTCAATAAGGGCTTGGGTGGGTTTAATTATTTTGCCCCGGTAAACACACTCCCCTGTCTCCGGGTTCAGCGTTCCCCCATGCCCGTACCACCAGCTTTTGGCCCTTGGGTCCCATCCCTCCATACCTGGACGGATTCCTCGCGCCCTCAGCTCGTTCTCCATCTTCTCCCACCTAGGCTCCCAAAGGCGATACCCTCCTGGCCCCATAATATGATTGTACTCCTTCTTAGCCGCATTTTCCTTATTTTTTTCGATATTTGAATGAACTGCTCCGATTTCTTTTGCTTCACAAATTCTGGCCAATCATGTTTCAGTTTCTCATATTGTCCTTTGAAATCCGGAGTCTTGTTCTGCTTGACAAAGTCATGGGCTAGATTTTGCTTGAATTTCCGGAATGCGTCGGCCATCTTATGAAGAGCGAACTGTTTGACTAGCCTCCTCCTCTCCTTGTTTTCCTCAATCTTGTTACCCTCCTCATCGAATTTGTTGTATTCCGGAGGTAGAACGAAATGTTCCATAAGCTTCTTGAAGCAATCTTTTTTTGTTCTCTTATCGACAAAAGTGAAACCAGCAATTCGTGCCTTCTTTGGCTTATTCCACTCCTGGACGGTGATCGAGACGTTGTCTCTAACAATGGCTCCGCATTGGTTGACAAACTTGGTGGCGTTCTTGCGGGGCTCCAGTGGCCTGCCGGTTGCACTGTCGACAACCTCGATGGTGCATGTTTCTCCTTGTTTCATCGTCTTGGTTGCGCCACGCTTTGACGACGTACTCGATTGTTTCGACGATCCGGCCGAGGGCTAAAATAAGAAAGAGAGTCGCGCGCGTTAGTACACACATATTTATTCAAATCAGTTAGTTTGTATCACCAGAGGCTCAATGTATATATATACCTCGGCGCCGGAGGTGGTTGCTACTTCCATTTGAAGATCGTCGTTTATCGACGTTTGTTCGGCATCATCTTGCTGACGGCGCCCTTCATCTTCACCGTCAAGGTTCAGATAAGAAGAGATATCATCTTCTTCTTGTCCGTCGGCACATATAGAATATCGCCGTTTATGATGCCGAACATATGTGCTTCGCCCATAATCGGGTCAGCTCTATCGTCCGCCATTATGTCAGTCCTGAAAACATGTAGTAAAAACAAATTAATTAAGTGAAGAAGGGGGGCGGTAGCGGTGGTGGTGGCGAAAGGGCGGTGGCAAAAGGAGGGGGCGAGGAAGGGGTGGGAGAGTGTGTCGCGGTAGAGCGCGAGACGGGGCGGCAGACGACGGCATCACGAAGAGGGAGGCGAGGACAACACACATGTATAACCCTCGCCGCCCCCTCTCGATCCCTAAAAAAACACCGCGCGCATCGCCGCCCCCCTCGCCGCCCCCTCTCCGTATATATGTTTTTTTGTTAATTATCAAATTTTACGGTTTTTTTGTTAATTATCAAGTTTTAAGCTATTTTACCGTTTTTGTTAAACTAATTAACTAGTTAAAATTAAAAAGAACAAAAAAAGAAAAAAAAGAAAAAAAATTCTCTCTCTCTCTCCACGATCTCGCTCTCTGTAGAGAGGCGCGCGCGTGCGCGCGCGGCAGCGAGGCCG